>NC_086450.1:226790617-226908117 GCF_028390025.1 Pseudophryne corroboree
TTTTTCATCACAAACTGACATTGGACATGGTCATTAGTCATTATGACTTTTAAAACGATACCATGTGTACCAAGCGTGATGTTTAAATTGTTGGAATGTAAGAACATTTTGTGTTACTTCAAAATAGTGAATTTTTTCATCACAAACTGACTTGTGATCTTTATTGAACATTCTGCGCCTGTTGTTGTGTGACATTCTGCGACTGGTGCTGCTTGACACTCTGCGACTGGTGTTACGCGACAATTTTTAATACGTTTTAATATCGAACACTATCAATTTATATAAAATTTAATATAAAATTTTATATTAAGCGATATAAAACACTATCATTTAATATTAAAAGGGGGCGGGGCCTAGGAGAAGTGGGTGTGGTACCTGTCAAGTTTGACAGAAAGGTTGACTTTATCTACTACTCACTGGAGTGTCTGTTCCAGGAGGACTGAGGCGGCACCTGAGCATTGAGAATCACAAGATCAAAAGCAGTTGTCGATTCCCTGTTCCCTTTTATTGTTTTTCTCCACTTCCCATCCCCTCTCCCTCAAATTATTTTTTTCCCCCTTCTCATTCTTTTTCGTTTCCTCCTAAGATGGACTTGCCTCAAGAGACTGTGATCCGGATTTTCCTGTTGACCATGATGTTGACCAGAGCAGTCTGTTCCGGCGAGAGTACCATGGAGGTCGAGAGAGGTTCTGGAATGGGTTCTGATGACAGAGATGGAGGCGTAGATTTCCGAGAACAACATAATCAACAAGCAAAGGCGAGTATCAGAAAACGGTCCGATAACATTGACCATAGAAGGAATTGTGAAGGATTGTTAGCTGAAGAAAACTGTATCTGTAGGCTCTGTGACAATGTAGTTGAGGATGAGTGCATCAAGAAATGCCAATCCAGTTTTAATATCCACATGGACCGGCATCCCTTGAGTGACTATCACTCCTTAGTGGGTAGTGTGTTAAATCAAACAGATTGTTGGGTATGCTCTCAAGTACCTCAAGGTCATAGCAAATCAGGACTAGTACCATTTCCTTTAACGATAGGGGAGGTACTTGAGCTAAGTGGTGGGAGGCCGGTGGACAGGAGGTTTAATATCTCTAGTCCTCCTAGTTTGAAGCTCCACCAATATCATGTGGATAGATCCCTAATATGTTTTAACATTTCCAATCCCCGAAAGCCGGGAAATTGGGAAGTGTCATGGAGTAACCAAACCATGACCTTTTCATATAGAGCAGATAGAATGCCTACAGATACAGAGCTTATACGCCACATAGCCAGTAGAGGAAAATCTTTCCGATATAGGTATACCCTAGGAAATAGGATTACGAGAGTTGGAGAGGTATCACCAGGATACTGTGCACATATCGTACAAGCTGATACGTGTACTAGACAGATGGGAGAATTAGGGTTAGGAGATTTCACATGGAAGATGTGTAATATGGTTATGTCCTACTCTGTCCCATATGTTCTCCCCGATGATGCATATTTCATATGCGGGAGGAAGGCGTATAAGTGGCTTGCCCCAAACTCTGAAGGATTGTGTTATATTGGAAAAGTACTGCCTGAAGTAATGACTGTATCACATGCCAAAATGAAAGATATACACCGTGTTGCCCAAGCTCCTTATACTCATACCCATTACGAGCACGTAGTTAAACGGCACCTGATAGAAAGAACAGAGCATCCGGCCTCTGACATGATCCATGAATCCACCGGGATTCAGTTTCTAATCGCGTTAGACATCACTCGCACCGCCAGAGGAGTGTTGAATTATAAATACATATCTGCGCTTGCAAATTTGTTAGACAATATCACAGAAATGTATGATGACACTTTTAGGTGTCACAAACTGAGGGCTGGTGCTGACCAGGGGGAGCCTCAGTTGTAGGGGCTGAGGTATATGTGTACCTGGGAGGCAGTACAGGGTTCTTAGACAAGCAGGGAACCTTTAGAACAAATGCCCGAAGGCGTGACCAAGACAACGAAGGAAAGTTCAAAGGTTTATTAAACACAGTTCAGAGGAATACGGATGACTTGGTACAGGTAACAGGAATCACAGTTCAGAGAAATACTTGGGATCGATGACGGAACACCGATGGTGACTTGGGATCGATGGCGGAGCACCGATGGAGACTTGGGATCGATGGCGGAACACCGATGGTGACTTGGGATCGATGGCGAAACACCGATGGTGACTTGGGATCGATGGCGAAACACCGATGGAGACTTGGGATCGATGGCGAAACACAGATGGAGACTTGGGATCGATGGCGGAACACCGATGGAGACTTGGGATCGATGGCGGAACACCGATGGAGACTTGGGATCGATGGCGGAACACCGATGGAGACTTGGGATCGATGGCGAAACACCGATGGAGACTTGGGATCGATGGCGGAGCACCGATGGAGACTTGGGATCGATGGCGGAACACCGATGGAGACTTGGGATCGATGGCGGAACACCGATGGTTACTGGGGATCGATGGCGGAGCACCGATGGAGACTCGGGATCGATGGCGGAACACCGATGGTTACTGGCAGGGCAGAGCACCGCTGGAAGCTAGAAGCTGGAAGCCGGTCTCAGGTAACTGCCAGTCACAGGAAGCAATGTAGACACTGCAGAGTCAGGCTGTACTGCAGAGAAAGTCCATGGAAGAACTGCACACTGGAATCACTGTAGACAATTGAAGCACTGACAACTCTTTCCAGCCCAGGAACAAGATATTTATACCAGCTGGGAAACAGGGATTGGCTGGCTGATTAAGCAGAGTCCAGAGTGCAGCTGCTGGGTAATCAGGCCGAGAGCAGAGTACAGCTGATAGGCTGAAAAGTAACATGTGATGAAAACAAACATGGCTGCGCCCATGTTTGAACTTGGAGGGAAAGACTGTTTGTAACTTGCATGTGAAACTTAACCCTGATGCTGCCAGAATCACAGTAAGGAGATTAGAGACAATGAGATGCAGCGTGCTGCACACAGACAGTGCAGATGGAATCCAGGCTTGGAACACTGGGACAGTCTCAGGAGACATTTGGAAGGTAAATACTGATAAGGAATTACCTGGATCGTGACAGCACCCCCTCCTTTAGGAGTGGCCCCAGGACACTTCTTATAAATTCTTTACCTGAACAAACGGAAGGATCTAGATTGAATCCTGATGAACTTGAACTGGCTGGAACCAGATGAGACTGTACTGGACCTATGGACGAGACCAGATTGAGTCCAGACAAACTTGAACCGGCTGAGACCGGCGGAGACTTTGGGCCGACGGATAGGACAGGATTGAGTTTGGAAACCGTTGAATCAGCTGGAACTGAAGTAGTCTTTGGACCTACGGATGGAACCGGATTGGGTCCAGAAAAGCTTGAACCGGCTGGGACCGGAGGAGTCTTTGGATTGACATTCGAATCAGCTGGAACTGAAGGAGTCTGAATCCGGTTAGAACCGGAATAAGTGGTATCTGAGTGTTCAGTTAGACCATCCTGGACATGGTCCATGCTGGATGCCAACAGGGTGGTGCTCTCTGAAGACGGCAAACAGGGAGTTCATAACTGCATCTGTAGCACAAAAATTTCCATCTGGGAACTTGGCTCTGGATACTTCCCTTGGGGCTGAAACTTTGGTGACCCCTCCTGGGGTTGACGAATCAGACACCTCTCTCAGGGTTGTTTTCTCCAGCACCCCTCCTGGGGTTGACAGATCAGAAACTCCTTTTTGAGAAGACTCATATGCCCCTACTAGAGCTTGAACATTGGATACCCCTCCTGGGGTTGCAGAAACGAACGCCCAAACTTGGGCTGTAGACACAGACACCCCTTCTTGGGCTGTAGACACAGACGCCCCTTCTAGGGCTGTAGACACAGACGCCCCTTCTTGGGCTGAGGAAAGTTCGGACACTAGGATCTGGTACTGTACCAGATATTTACCGACTGTTTGTGTCCCCTGACGTAGCCGGAGGATATCAGAGGAGGCTGAGGTCACACGACCTGGTTCACCAAAGATGCACCTGAAGGTTGCCATGAAGTCTGCATATGAAGAGAGCAGGGCATCAGACTTCTCCCATAGAGGTGATGCCCAATCGAGGGCGGAGCCACTGAGGAGGGAGATGATGTAAGCAACTTTGGTGCGGTCAGTTGGGAAACTGCCAGGCTGTAACTCGAAATATATCTCACACTGATTTAGGAAACCCCGACAGGCTTTTGGGGAACCATCAAACTTGGCAGGTGTCGGTAAACGGAGACAAGGAGTAGAAACAGGAATGGTGGGTGGGGATACCACCAAAGGTACTGCAGTCGGCACACTGGACGCCCCTGAACCACGGAGGGTTACTTGTATTCCATCCAGCCGAGAGGAGAGGTCCTGGAGACAGCGAATCACGTGGCCCTGTGCAGTCTCCTGACGTTCAAGGCAGGCTGCAAGTTCTTGCATCGGCATGGTCGCTTGGACCTGGTCTCCGGCCAGATCCATGTGGTCAGTGCTTACTGTCACAAACTGAGGGCTGGTGCTGACCAGGGGGAGCCTCAGTTGTAGGGGCTGAGGTATATGTGTACCTGGGAGGCAGTACAGGGTTCTTAGACAAGCAGGGAACCTTTAGAACAAATGCCCGAAGGCGTGACCAAGACAACGAAGGAAAGTTCAAAGGTTTATTAAACACAGTTCAGAGGAATACGGATGACTTGGTACAGGTAACAGGAATCACAGTTCAGAGAAATACTTGGGATCGATGACGGAACACCGATGGTGACTTGGGATCGATGGCGGAACACCGATGGTGACTTGGTATCGATGGCGAAACACCGATGGTGACTTGGGATCGATGGCGAAACACCGATGGAGACTTGGGATCGATGGCGAAACACCGATGGAGACTTGGGATCGATGGTGAAACACCGATGGAGACTTGGGATCGATGGCGGAACACCAATGGAGACTTGGGATCGATGGCGAAACACCGATGGAGACTTGGGATCGATGGCGAAACACCGATGGAGACTTGGGATCGATGGCGGAACACCGATGGAGACTTGGGATCGATGGCGGAACACCGATGGTTACTGGGGATCGATGGCGGAGCACCGATGGAGACTCGGGATCGATGGCGGAACACCGATGGTTACTGGCAGGGCAGAGCACCGCTGGAAGCTAGAAGCTGGAAGCCGGTCTCAGGTAACTGCCAGTCACAGGAAGCAATGTAGACACTGCAGAGTCAGGCTGTACTGCAGAGAAAGTCCATGGAAGAACTGCACACTAGAATCACTGTAGACAATTGAAGCACTGACAACTCTTTCCAGCCCAGGAACAAGATATTTATACCAGCTGGGAAACAGGGATTGGCTGGCTGATTAAGCAGAGTCCAGAGTGCAGCTGCTGGGTAATCAGGCCGAGAGCAGAGTACAGCTGATAGGCTGAAAAGTAACATGTGATGAAAACAAACATGGCTGCGCCCATGTTTGAACTTGGAGGGAAAGACTGTTTGTAACTTGCATGTGAAACTTAACCCTGATGCTGCCAGAATCACAGTAAGGAGATTAGAGACAATGAGATGCAGCGTGCTGCACACAGACAGTGCAGATGGAATCCAGGCTTGGAACACTGGGACAGTCTCAGGAGACATTTGGAAGGTAAATACTGATAAGGAATTACCTGGATCATGACATTAGGTATACTGGAAGAGAGCTTCAAGCTTATAAAACAGAACTGGTTCAGCATAGAATGGTTCTCAATTATCTCACGGCAGTAACAGGTGGATATTGTGTCACACTGGCAACGCAGTACGGCATGAAATGTTGCACATATATAACGAATAGTACCGAGGACCCGGTCGAGGTCATAGACCAAAAGATGGACGATATTCTCCAATTGAAGTGGGAATTTCGCAGGAGACACAATCTCACTCTTGCTGCTGTAGGTAATGAGCTGACTAGTTGGGTGTCATGGTTGAACCCGCGAAATTGGTTCTCTGGTTTAGGAGAATGGGCTCAAGGAGTCATAATGGATGTTGGGAAGTTTCTCCTATGTATCTTAGGTGTTATCATAACGATTGGCTTGATATTTAGATGCGGTCAGGCTTTAACGAAGTGTAAACGAAGTACCAGGGTGATGAGTTTAAGGAGTGAGGAAATTGTAATTCCAATGGATTTGATTTATGACCCAACTGTAGAAACAATGATGTGATGAAAAAGCGATTTCTACGGTCCGTTTCTTTCACCTGTTTTTCCGTTTTCTCCAAGGTAAAAAGACCCACTTGGACGAGGAATTTGATGATCCTGTATACAGACAACTGATGGATTAAAGAAGAAGTTTTGACAACCTTATACACAGATATTTGATGAACTTTGCCATAGACCCCCAGTTTCCCTAGAAATTTTAAAATTACGCTAGCCCAACCCTTTTGTAAGTCTATGGACATTGACAAAGCTTTTTGCCCACACGCCTTTTGGCAAAAGCACAAAGAAGACTGCATTCAACAGACACCAAACAAGACTTCAACCGACAAATGTTCATTAACCTGACATAGAATACCACTGCATTTACCATAATTATGTCTTTTCTTCATCTCTACAACCTCCAGGTAATTACACACATAGTCGATAGGGAATACAGGCACAGATATCAGCAATCACATATTCCCCCATTCATGTATCATCAACTAAAATGTGCTCCCCATTTTGTTACAACCACAGCCGAAAAGAGCTCGGTAAAGTTTGACAGCCCATCCACAGACCCGTACCACGGGATAAGAAGGAATTCCAATGTATACTTCGCAATACCTCGAAGCATGATTTAAAACACGTACGGCACGATGATACATGACCCCCAAACACGGATTCATACACACATGCTTCTGCTATCTCACTAGGTCATACCCTTTTCCTACCTTCTCCTCTCCTCCCCTACCCAACCATGTAAATGTATTAACCCCTGACATATATTTTTTTCTTTTTGAAATGTTTTAGGAAGTGGCAGTTATTGTTGACTGCCAAAGGGTGGACTGTCAAAGTCAGAAAAATATCACGATGCACACTGCCATATTTGCACCTCATATGTGTCCCTGCTGCGCATGCGTGCGCTCTCCCGTGCGTGCGCATACTCGCTGTTGCGGGCACCCGCAGGCGCACGGTATGCGCATTTACGGTAGAGATTGTGTGCGTCTAGCGGGCGACTCTTTCGTTACATATTTTCACCATATAATGTATTTTGTAGATTATGGTCCCTTTGATAGATTCTGAAAGTTTAGTTAATGTAGCATGTTCGTGGACAGAGAAATCCCTCTTTGTTTGATACGAAGGGTCAGACAGGAGTAATACAGTGGTGTTTAGTATCCATCGGAAGAATATTTAATTAGCAATATTCCGGTGTTGGTTTGAAACAGATTAATCGCTCGTGCGAATAGTTATGGACATAAGAAGTTTATGTCCATTTACTATTATTTGCACTTACTTATCCATGCGGCGGAAAACCTAGTTTCCCACCCACCTGAGCAGTTGGAAATCGTCACAGCCCACCTGTATGAATCAACCTATGACCTTTTGTTATAATGCGAGGAGGAATTCCTGTGTCCAATGAACAATGAGATTGTAGGGACCATTGAATTGTATTGTGTGTGGGGCATAAATAGACAAGCCGATCACATCCAGCTCACTCTTCAACGGTTCTCATTGCTGATAATCGGGAGCTGGATGTCCAGAGGCACATGCGATCGTTCCCCTTTGTGCGTAAGTTTTCTCCGCAATCATATTGTCTTTCTTGTTGTTATGGGCCATATCTCTCTCTCTCTCTCTTTTCTCCTCTTTCTCTCATTTTCCCTTAAACGTAATTGTATTGTATTTACTGTGTAGTTATCTGGTTAGTCAGTCTATGTTATATTGTAGTGTATGACTTGTATTGTATTATTCTTTTTCTCAAGTATAACAATCATATAAGGCGTTAGACCCTAAGCCCGGTAGTTGTGTATTTATTATAGTGTTAAGCATTCACAGAGCGTCGGTGACGCTCAAACAGCTTTTAAGTTAATAAGGTTACACTGTGTTGCATCTACACCCTATCTCTACACTAAAGTTTTACTGCATATTACATTGTTTATGGTTTAGATTCAAAGGTTTAACATTGTGAGCGTCTGCGCCGCTGGTGATCTCCTCGTGGTCCCGAGCGTCCGCTTCGCTATAGGGAACCATTACGTTAGTCGGCAGCCAATAGCGTGCCTGCCTGTGATCTCTTGGCCGTGAGCGAACGTGACGCTTGAGCGTCTCGACCACGGCTAAGCGATTGTTACGCAACGTGCGTACCCTTACGGTACTCCATACGTCAATAGCGTACAGTGTTCTTAGGCCTCTCAAAGGGTTTTAAATAAGATAAATATTTAGCTTTATCACCGTGCTTCCCAGCACCTCGGTGCCTCAGCATCTCCGTGCTTCCCAGCATCTCCGTGCCTCAGCACCTCCGTGCCCCAGCACTCAGCACCTCCGTGCCTCCAGTGTCTTCGTGCCTCAGCATCTCCGTGCCTCAGCACCTCCGTGCCTCAGCACTCAGCACCTCCGTGCCTCAGCACCTCCGTGCCTCAGCACTTCCGTGCCTCAGCACTCAGCACCTCCGTGCCTCAGCACTCAGCACCTCCGTGCCTCAGCACTCGGCACCTCTGTGCCTCCAGCACCTCTGTGCCTCCAGCACCTTCGTGCCTCCAGCACCACTGTGCCTCCAAGCATCTCAACGTCTCTAAGCGCCTCAGCGCCTTTAAACACCTCAGTAACTCTAGCATTTCGGTGCCTCCAGCACCTCAGTGCCTCCAGCACCCCAACATCGCTCACAGTAAGCTTTTGGTACTCTCCACCAATTCATCAGCACCTTTACAAGTCTTGTCTTTCAGGAGACCTTCAATCATTCACCCGTGCCTCCTGCCTACCGTCCTAATCCTGTATGAGGAAGACCTACATCCGGCCATCTCTACTGCGACCCAGTAGCGGTTCCTCTTCCCGGTCACCGGAAGAAACCCCGAGTCCACAACACTTCCAAACCAGGTCAGTGATATTAGGAAGCCGAAGCTATAGAGATAGTGATACAAAAATGAAATGCAATTAAAATAGAGAAAGTGTTAAAAAATTAATAAGTGAAAAGTGTTAATAGAATGTAAAGGTATGCCATACTAAGGCCATCCAGCTCAGCCAGTCCAGAGGCACCACACCTCACACCTCCATTACCCCAATCTGGGTCTAAGATTAACCAGCAAGGAGCCACATGATAATGGCTCCTTACTACAATATGTCTAAGCTAAGAGCTACCTACCTTGGAGCAACCCCATAATGCTCCATGTGGCATGTCAGGGCCTGCGCCTCCTCCTAATGCAGGAACCTCTCTGCCTCTCACAACAAACATATATATATTGGTAGATGCTCAATTAGCTTAGTGATATCATTCAGGTGCTCAAAAGGGAGGGGTATTTCTAAGCAAGAAAAAAAGGCATTTGTTTCCCCCAGCACCCTGAATGATAACCGTAACCAGATATAAATTCCACATGATAATAGAATTCAGAGATCTTCGTTACACATATTAGCGCTAGGGACCCCAAATATACAGAGACGCCTTGATGCGGCTTTGGGGCTTATTCACACATTTGCGCAAATATGTGTAACGAAGATCTCTGAATTCTATTGTCATGTGGAATTTATATCTGGTTACGGTTATCATTCAGGGTGCTGGGGGAAACAAATGCCTTATTTTCCGCATATCCCATTTAGTTTCTAAAACGGGACTGCGTTCTTTTACAGATTTACAACAAACTTATCTCCTTCCTCCCCGGACGTTTTGGGCGTATCTACAACTTAGAAACATTTTTTCTTTTCACACTAACACCCCTAGATGGACTCCAACCAAATTCAAACAACTCTGCTTAGCAGGGACTCCACCTAGGCACCTAGTCTCTATTATATGCCAACTATGTTTGGAAGCCTCTTCTACTGGTTTACCCTCTTACATAAAAGCTTGGCAGTCAGAATTAGCAAATGAATTATCCGAGGATCACTGGTCTCATATTTTTCAATATACATTTGCTAGCTCTACCTCAGTTCAAGTTCTGGAAACCCAATATAAAATTATATCCAGGTGGTATCGGTGCCCAGTGCATATTTATCAGATGTTCTCGATTATCTGATCTCTGCTGGCGATGTAACCAGGAACGGGGCTCTCCACTCCTTATCTGGTGGCTATGCTCAGAACTGACAGACTATTGGCAGACAATCAGGAGGTTATCAATGATAATCACTGGTCTTTCATTGCCAGATGCTCCAGAGTTTTGGCTACTTAATCTCATGGAGATGCCCATGTCACAGTACAAAAAGTCATTACTCCGACACTTGATGAATGCTGCAAGGGCAACCGTACCGTGTTTCTGGAGATCCTCCACTCGTCCTCCTATCTCTCAGTGGTTCCAGAGAATAGACCAATATATGCTAATGGGAGACCTTACGTCCTCATTAAAATCATACCTCCCCTCCTGGCCATGGTGAATCGGGACGGCGCGGCCGTGGCTGAAAAGGGGGCAGAGTTTTTTGTACATGGACGGGGTCTCACAGTAAGGGGGTGTGGCCTGTTGCCGCGACCCCCATTTTTATCATTTTGGGGGCGTGCCCAGTGCTCCATGAGCTGCTGGACAGCCCCCGGCTCCCCTCCTTGTGCTGATAGATGCTGTGCGCATGCGCACGGCATCTATTCAATGTGATCACCGGCTGCTTTGCAAAGCAGAGCAGAAGTGATCACTACCACTCCCAACTGCCCCTGCGACCCGCGGGAGGGACAGCAGGACAGTGTCCAATTAACGGGACTGTCCTGCTGAAATCGGGACAGTTGGGAGGTATGTTAAAATTGTCCTCCTCTGTCTTTACTACCACCTTGGGTGTGCTTTAAAGAGACCTCAGATTACGCTTTTTATATTGCTATGATCCCTCCCCATCCTATTATGATTCCTTAGACACATATATTAATTCTTTCTTCTTGGCTTTCTTCTTATTTCTACTCTTCTTGTCTTTTTCTTCTATTTTCATATTTATATTGATTTACATTGATGTTTTATATGTGCAGCACAGTGGAATGGTTTGTCTCTGTGATGTTTTGAATATGTATTATCATATTGTACTTTGGGATATGCATAAGTCCTTTCACTTTGAAATTTATACTCTTTTGTATTGTATCACAGTTGATCTGTCTAAACTGTTTGTTTCGCTGTTGTGTTTCAATAACATCTGATTGCGTAAAAAACCCCATTTAAATTCTACACAATACAAGAGTTATGAATATATTACAGATTTGAGACACACAATTGTACAAGTGATCAATTAAATAACTCTGTGACCTCCTTCTCAGCACTGGTCATATAGCACTGAATTGAATAGAGCCCAGTGAGAGGAGCAGCAATCAGTTTATCATTGCTACAGAATAAAAGAAGCTTTTAGAAAAAATAAAAAATAAGTCTAGTGATGTGCACCGGAAATTTTTCGGGTTTTGTGTTTTGTTTTTGGATTCGGGTCCGCGGCCGTGTTTTGGATTCGGACGCGTTTTGGCAAAACCTCCCTGAAAATTTTTTGTCGGATCCAGGTGTGTTTTGGATTCGGGTGTTTTTTTACAAAAAACCCTCAAAAACAGCTTAAATCATAGAATTTGGGGGTCATTTTGATCCCATAGTATTATTAACCTCAATAACCATAATTTACACTCATTTTCAGTCTATTCTGAACACCTCACACCTCACAATATTATTTTTAGTCCTAAAATTTGCACCGAGGTCGCTGGATGGCTAAGCTAAGCGACACAAGTGGCCGACACAAACACCTGGCCCATCTAGGAGTGGCACTGCAGTGTCAGGCAGGATGGCACTTCAAAAAAATTGTCCCCAAACAGCACATGATGCAAAGAAAAAAAGAGGCGAACCAAGGTCGCTGTGTGACTAAGCTAAGCGACACAAGTGGCCGACACAAACACCTGGCCCATCTAGGAGTGGCACTGCAGTGTCAGACAGGATGGCACTTCAAAAAAATTGTCCCCAAACAGCACATGATGCAAAGAAAAAAAGAGGCGCACCAAGGTCGCTGTGTGACTAAGCTAAGCGACACAAGTGGCCGACACAAAAACCTGGCCCATCTAGGAGTGGCACTGCAGTGTCAGGCAGGATGGCACTTCAAAAAAATTGTCCCCAAACAGCACATGATGCAAAGAAAAAAAGAGGCGCACCAAGGTCGCTGTGTGACTAAGCTAAGCGACACAAGTGGCCGACACAAACACCTGGCCCATCTAGGAGTGGCACTGCAGTGTCAGGCAGGATGGCACTTCAAAAAAATTGTCCCCAAACAGCACATGATGCAAAGAAAAATGATAGAAAAAAGAGGTGCAAGATGGAATTGTCCTTGGGCCCTCCCACCCACCCTTATGTTGCATAAACAGGACATGCACACTTTAACGAACCCATCATTTCAGCGACAGGGTCTGCCACACGACTGTGACTGAAATGACTGGTTGGTTTGGGCCCCCACCAAAAAAGAAGCAATCAATTTCTCCTTGCACAAACTGGCTCTACAGAGGCAAGATGTCCACCTCATCATCATCCTCCGATTCCTCACCCCTTTCACTGTGTACATCCCCCTTCTCACAGATTATTAATTCGTCCCCACTGGAATCCACCATCTCAGGTCCCTGTGTACTTTCTGGAGGCAATTGCTGGTGAATGTCTCCACGGAGGAATTGATTATAATTCATTATGATGAACATCATCTTCTCCTCCACATTTTCTGAAAGTAACCTCGTACGCCGATTGCTGACAAGGTGAGCGGCTGCACTAAACACTCTTTCGGAGTACACACTGGAGCCCCCCTCAACTTAGCAACTTAGCAACTTAGGTAAAATAAAGCCAGTTTGTGCAAGGGCCTCCAAATTGCCTCTTTTTCCTGCCAGTATACGTACGGACTGTCTGACGTACCTACTTGGATGCGGTCACTCATATAATCCTCCACCATTCTTTCAATGGTGACAGAATCATATGCAGTGACAGTAGACGACATGTCAGTAATCGTTGGCAGGTCCTTCAGTCCGGACCAGATGTCAGCACTCGCTCCAGACTGCCCTGCATCACCGCCAGCGGGTGGGCTCGGAATTCTTAGCCTTTTTCTCGCACCCCCAGTTGCGGGAGAATGTGAAGGAGGAGCTGTTGACAGGTCACGTTCCGCTTGACTTGACAATTTTCTCACCAGCAGGTCTTTGAACCTCTGCAGACTTGTGTCTGCCGGAAAGAGAGATACAATGTAGGTTTTAAATCTAGGATCGAGCACGGTGGCCAAAATGTAGTGCTCTGATTTCAACAGATTGACCACCCGTGAATCCTGGTTAAGCGAATTAAGGGCTCCATCCACAAGTCCCACATGCCTAGCGGAATTGCTCTGTTTTAGCTCCTCCTTCAATGTCTCCAGCTTCTTCTGCAAAAGCCTGATGAGGGGAATGACCTGACTCAGGCTGGCAGTGTCTGAACTGACTTCACGTGTGGCAAGTTCAAAGGGTTGCAGAACCTTGCACAACGTTGAAATCATTCTCCACTGCGCTTGAGTCAGGTGCATTCCCCCTCCTTTGCCTATATCATGGGCAGATGTATAGGCTTGAATGGCCTATTGCTGCTCCTCCATCCTCTGAAGCATATAGAGGGTTGAATTCCACCTCGTTACCACCTCTTGCTTCAGATGATGGCAGGGCAGGTTCAGGACTGTTTGGTGGTGCTCCAGTCTTCGGCACGCGGTGGCTGAATGCCGAAAGTGGCCTGCAATTCTTCGGGCCACCGACAGCATCTCTTGCACGCCCCTGTCGTTTTTTAAATAATTCTGCACCACCAAATTCAATGTATGTGCAAAACATGGGACGTGCTGGAATTTGCCCAGATGTAATGCACGCACAATATTGCTGGTGTTGTCCGATGTCACAAATCCCCAGGAGAGTCCAATTGGGGTAAGCCATTCTGCGATGATGTTCCTCAGTTTCCGTAAGAGGTTGTCAGTTGTGTGCCTCTTATGGAAAGCGGTGATACAAAGCGTAGCCTGCCTAGGAATGAGTTGGCGTTTGCGAGATGCTGCTACTGGTGCCGCCGCTGCTGTTCTTGCTGCGGGAGGAAATACATCTACCCAGTGGGCTGTCACAGTCATAGGGTCCTGAGTCTGCCCTGCTCCACTTGTCCACATGTCCGTGGTTAAGTGGACATTGGGTACAACTGCATTTTTTAGGACACTGGTGACTCTTTTTCTGAGGTCTGTGTACATTTTCGGTATCGCCTGCCTAGAGAAATGGAACCTAGATGGTATTTGGTACCGGGGACACAGTACCTCAATTAAGTCTCTAGTTGCCTCTGAATTAACGGTGGATACTGGAACCATGTTTCTCACCACCCAGGCAGACAAGACCTGAGTTATACGCTTTGCAGCAGGATGACTGCTGTGATATTTCATCTTCCTCGCAAAGGACTGTTGGACAGTCAATTGCTTACTGGAAGTAGTACAAGTGGTCTTCCGACTTCCCCTCTGGGATGCCGATCGACTCCCAGCAGCAACAACAGCAGTGCCAGCAGCAGCAGTGATCGCAAAAACGCGCTATAGCGCGTATTTTACCCCAAAATGAGGACTGGGGACTCACTTTTTAAGAATGGGAGGGTCCCTGGGGACGCGCTCCGTTGGGATTGATTCTCTGGCGCTTGACTTTCTGCTCTGACGTTATTGGTCAGAGGGCGGGCACGTTGGACACGCGTGTCAGGCGGCTGCTGCTGGGCGGGATGATGGCAGTGCCGGCCAGAGAGAACGCTCTCAAGCTGAGAGGAGTGAGGGAGCCGGCACCACGGGAAGCAACAGAGCGGCGCTCCAGGACCAGGTGCAAGAGCTGCTGAATAAAAACGCCGTCATGCACTAGTCCACGGGTAGGGGAGAAGGGGGGTCCGTGATGCGAGAGCCAGGGTCTGAGCCGGAGCCGCTGCTGCCGGGTGACATCACCCGGCAGAGCGATTTAGTTTGCCGGGCCCGCCACCTGAGGGACAGATCCCTGCACAGAGCTGGCGGTGCAAAGGTAATTGAGGATGCAGGGACACTGGGGAAGGAGTGTGAGTGTGCGGTGCTGGAGCCACTGTGCGGGGCCAGGCAGAAACTGAACAGCAGCAGGCCAATGCTCCTTTCACAGTGTTTGCCCCTTCTCCAGCCCAGTGTCCCCCACCATTACTCACCCTGCCTCAGAGTGTTTCCCCCTTCCCTCCCCAACCAGTCCACTGTGCCATCTCACTGCCCTCCCATCTAAACCCCAATCAGTTCAGACATACTGATCCACCCCCCCAACCCAGTGTCACACCCCTATCTCACTGCCCCCTTCCCACCCTGCTCAGTGCCTCCCCATTCATAGTGTCCCCCCATACAGCCCTGTGTCCCCCACCATCTCATGAACTCCCTCTTCCCTCCCCCCAACCAGCCCTCTGCCCCCATCTCACTGCCCCTCAGCAAGAACCCCCTTCTACTGCCTAGTGATCCCGCATCCCACCACCATCTCTCTGTCCCCTTCCCATCCTGCTCGGTGCCTCCCCATTCATAGTGTCCCCCACTATCTCATGAACTGTGTTCTGCCTGGTGCAAAGTGTATAATGTGCTCTGCCTGGTGCAATGTTTATAATGTGCTGTACCTGGCGCAATGTGTATAACGTGCTCTGCCTGGCGCAATGTGTATAACGTGCTCTGCCTGACGCAATGTGTATAACGTGCTCTGCCTGGCGCAAACTGCATAACGTGGTCTGCCTGGCGCAAACTGTATTATGTGGTCTGCCTGGCGCAAACTGTATAATGTGGTCTGCCTGGCGCAAACTGCATAACGTGGTCTGCCTGGCGCAAACTGTATTATGTGGTCTGCCTGGCGCAAACTGTATTATGTGGTCTGCCTGGCGCAAACTGTATAATGTGGTCTGCCTGGCGCAAACTGTGTAACGTGCTCTGCCTGGCGCAATGTGTATAATGTGCTCTGCCTGGCGCAATGTGTATAATGTGCTCAGCCTGGCGCAATGTGTATAATGTGCTCTGCCTGGCGCAGTATGTATAATGTGCTCTGCCTGGCGCAGTATGTATAATGTGCTCTGCCTGGCGCAGTGTGTATAACATGCTCTGCCTGGCACAATATGTATAATGTGCTCTGCCTAGTGCAATGTGTATAATATGCTCTGCCTGGTGCAATGTGTATAACGTGCTCTACCTGGCGCAGTGTGTATAGGAGGTTCTACCTGGTGCAATGTGTATAAGCGGCACTATGGTGTGGTGTAATGTTAATTGGCACTATTATGTGGTCACGCCCCTTCCCCATGAAGCCACGCCCCTAAATTTTTGGGGCACGCCTTCGGCGCGCACCACCTAAAGTGTCTGGGGCTCCAATTCACTTTCTGCCAAAGGGCACCACAATGTCTAGTTACACAGCTCTGGTGCAGGGTGTCCTGCATGTTATGCAGCCCAGCAGCACTGTCACTCCATCCCCCCACCTTGCAACACTTTTGTAGTGTCCAAATAAGATTAATAAAAACCTTCATTCCGATGGGACCCAGAAAAGGACCAGTAGGACCCCAATTTTAAAAAGTGAGGGGTCCCTGGGACCCACTTTTTTTTGGGCGCAGTGCGATCACTGAGCAGTAGGCGTTACACTCAAGGATGCATCGGAGGAATCCCAGGCAGGAGAGGACTCGTCAGACTTGCCAGTGACATGGCCTGCAGGACTATTGGCTTTCCTGTGTAAGGTGGAAATTGACACTGAGGGAGTTGGTGGTGTGGTTTGCAGGAGCTTGGTTACAAGAGGAAGGGATTTAGTGGTCAGTGGACTGCTTCCCCTGTCATCCAAAGTTTTTGAACTTGTCACTGACTTCTGATGAATGCAGTCCAGGTGACGTATAAGGGAGGATGTTCCTAGGTGGTTAACGTCCTTACCCCTACTTATTACAGCTTGACAAAGGCAATACACGGCTTGACACCTGTTGTCCGCATTTGTGTTGAAATAATTCCACACCGAAGAGGTGATTTTTTTTGTATTTTGACCAGGCATGTCAATGGCCATATTCGTCCCACGGACAACAGGTGTCTCCCCGGGTGCCTGACTTAAACAAACCACCTCACCATCAGAATCCTCCTTGTCGATTTCCTCCCCAGCGCCAGCAACACCCATATCCTCATCCTGGTGTACTTCAACAGTGACATCTTCAATTTGACTATCAGGAACAGGACTGCGGGTGCTCCTTCCAGCACTTGCAGGGGGCGTGCAAATGGTGGAAGGCGCAAGCTCTTCCCGTCCAGTGTTTGGAAGGTCAGGCATCGCAACCGACACAATTGGACTCTCCTTGGGGATTTGTAAATTAGAAGAACGCACAGTTCTTTGCTGTGCTTTTGCCAGCTTAAGTCTTTTCATTTTTCTAGCGAGAGGATGAGTGCTTCCATCCTCATGTGAATCTGAACCACTAGCCATGAACATAGGCCAGGGCCTCAGCCGTTCCTTGCCACTCCGTGTCGTAAATGGCATATTGGCAGTTTACGCTTCTCATCAGACGCTTTCAATTTTGATTTTTGGGTCATTTTGCTGTACTTTTGTTTTTTGGATTTTACATGCTCTCTACTATGACATTGGGCATCGGCCTTGGCAGACAACGTTGATGGCATTTCATCGTCTCAGCCATGACTACTGGCAGCAGCTTCAGCACGAGGTGGAAGTGGATCTTGATCTTTCCCTATTTTAACCTCCACATTTTTGTTCTCCATTTTTTAATGTGTGGAATTATTTGCCAGTATCAATAGCAATGGCCTACTACTATATATACTGCGCACAACTGAAATGCACCACAGGTATGGATGGAAAGTATACTTGACGACACAGAGGTAGGTAGAGCAGTGGCCTTCCGTACCGTACTGCTATATATACTGGTGGTCACTGTCAGCAAAACTCTGCACTGTACTCCTCCTATACAATATACTGGTGGTCCCCAGTGCCCACAATAAAGCAGTGTGAGCACAGATATATGCAGCACACTGAGCACAGATATGGAGTGTTTTTCAGGCAGACAACGTATACTGGTGGTCACTGTCAGCAAAACTCTGCACTGTACTCCTCCTATATAATACAGCTGCTCCCCAGTCCCCACAATTAAGCAGTGTGAGCACAGATATATGCAGCACACTGAGCACAGATATGGAGTGTTTTTCAGGCAGACAACGTATACTGGTGGTCACTGGTCAGCAAAACTCTGCACTGTACTCCTCCTATATAATAATACAGCTGCTCCCCAGTCCCCACAATTAAGCAGTGTGAGCACAGATATATGCAGCACACTGAGCACAGATATGGAGTGTTTTTCAGGCAGACTACGTATACTGGTGGTCACTGGTCAGCAAAACTCTGCACTGTACTCCTCCTATATAATACAGCTGCTCCCCAGTCCCCACAATTAAGCAGTGTGAGCACAGATAAAAGCAGCACACTGAGCACAGATATGGAGTGTTTTTCAGGCAGACAACGTATACTGGTGGTCACTGGTCAGCAAAACTCTGCACTGTACTCCTCCTATAAAATAATACAGCTGCTCCCCAGTCCCCACAATTAAGCAGTGTGAGCACAGATATATGCAGCACACGGAGCACAGATATGGAGTGTTTTTCAGGCAGACAACGTATACTGGTGGTCACTGGTCAGCAAAACTCTGCACTGTACTCCTCCTATATAATAATACAGCTGCTCCCCAGCCCCACAATTAAGCAGTGTGAGCACAGATATATGCAGCACACTGAGCACAGATATGGAGTGTTTTTCAGGCAGACAACGTATACTGGTGGTCACTGGTCAGCAAAACTCTGCACTGTACTCCTCCTATATAATACAGCTGCTCCCCAGTCCCCACAATTAAGCAGTGTGAGCACAGATATATGCAGCACACGGAGCACAGATATGGAGTGTTTTTCAGGCAGACAACGTATACTGGTGGTCACTGGTCAGCAAAACTCTGCACTGTACTCCTCCTATATAATACAGCTGCTCCCCAGTCCCCACAATTAAGCAATAAGCAGTAGCACAAATATTATTAATAAATGGAGAGGACGCCAGCCACGTCCTCTCCCTAACATTTCCAATGCACGAGTGAAAATGGCGGCGACGCGCGGCTGCTTATATAGAATCCGAATCTCGCGAGAATCCGACAGCGGGATGATGACGTTCGGGCGCGCTCGGGTTAACCGAGCCATACGGGAGAATCCGAGTATGCCTCGGACCCGTGTAAAATGGGTGAAGTTCGGTGGGGTTCGGTTTCCGAGGAACCGAACCCGCTCATCACTACCTCAGACATGTCACACACGTGCACAACCACACCACAGACACTCCGGGACTTATAGGGGACAGACCCACAGTAAAATCTGTCAGAAGGACACAGATAGGATTTGCCAGTTCACAACCCAGCGACAGTAACACAATGTCTGTGAACACAAAATGCCCACTGACATGCAGCGCTTTTATAATGTTAATCACACAATTATATAGCACCAAATTCACTGTGGCCCCCCCGTTTTGCACCCTGATACTTGTTCAGCAATGGAGGAGGACCAGCGTTCTTCTCTGCAGCCTGGAAGGAGAGAAAATGACGCTGAGCAGTGTGCTGGCTGACTGAGGAGGAAGCCCCGCCCCCTCAATGGCGCGTTTCTCCTCAGCATTTATGAGGTAATTTTTTATACTGGCGGGGGTAGGACTGTGCCTCAGCAACATATGCCCCTTATTTATGCCAGTTTCAATAGGTTTCATGCTGCCCAGGGCGCCCCCCCCCCCCGCCCTGCACCCTGCAGTGCCTGTGTATTTGTTGGCAACATGGCGCGCTGCGCTCCCGCCAGCCGTGCGGTACCTTTAACCGTCACTTTAATTGAAGATCTTCTTCTAACACTCACCTGTCTTCTGACTTCTGGCTCTGCAAGGGGGGTGACGGCGTGCTGTGGGAGTGAGCACATAGCCGCAGCTAGCATTCAGTACCCTTCAGGAGCTAATGGTGTCCTGTCAGCTAGAAGCAGAGCCATGAAACTCTTCAGGAAGTTGGTTCCTACTTCTGCCCCCTAAGTCCCACGAAGCAGGAAGACTGTTGCCAGCAGTTCTCCCTGAAAATAAAAAACCTAACATAAGTCTTTTCAGAGAAACTCAGTAGAGCTCCCCTGGAGTGCATCCAGTCTGCCTGGGCACATTTTCTAAACTGAGGTCTGGAGGAGGAGCATAGAGGGAGGAGCCAGTTCACACTCTTGAAAAGTCTTAATGTGCCCATGGCTCCTGCGGAACCGTCTATACCCCATGGTAGTAAAGTGGACCCCAGCATCCTCTAGGATGTAGAGGATGCTGGGGACACTTCAAGAACCATGGGGTATAGACGGGATCCGCAGGAGACATGGGCACTTTAAGACTTTCAAATGGTGTGACCTGGCTCCTTCCTCTATGCCCCTCCTCCAGACTCCAGTTTAAGGAACTGTGCCCAGGGAGACGGACATTTCGAGGAAGGAATTTATTGTTAAACCACGGTGAGCATCTTACCAGCTCACACCTCAAGCATGCCGTAGACCATGGCATTCAACAGAACACAGGCCAACGGCATGAATAATTTGCAGCAATATGCTGACAAAATCGTAACACAGCCTGTGTGTAACCACAACTAATAACTGCAGATACAGTACGCACTGGGACGGGTGCCCAGCATCCTCTACAGACAAAGACAAAAGGATTTACCGGTAGGTATTAAAATCCTATTTTCTCATACGTCCTAGAGGATGCTGGGGACACTTCAAGAACCATGGGGTTATACCAAAGCTCCAGAACGGGCGGGAGAGTGCGGACGACTCTGCAGCACCGAATTGACCAAACATGAGGTCCTCAACAGCCAGGGTCTCAAACTTGTAAATTTTCGCAAAGTGTTTGAACCCGACCAAGTAGCTGCTCGACAGAGTTGCAATGCCGAGATCCCTCCGGGCAGCCGCCCCGGATGAGCCCACCTTTTTGGTAGAGTGGGCTTTCACTGATTTCGATAACGGCAATCCAGCCGTAGAATGAGCCTGCTGAATTGTATGACAGATCCAGCGCGCAATAGTCTGCTTGGAAGCAGGATTTCCAATCTTGTTGGAAGCACACAGGACAAACAGAGCTTCTGTTTTCCTAAGTGGAGCCGTTCTGGTGACATAAATCTTCAAACCCCTGACAACATATAGAGAATTTGACTCTGCAAAGGCGTCAGTAGCCACAATAGGCTGGTTCATGTGGAACGATGAAACCACTTTCGGCAGAAATTGTTGACGAGTCCTCAACTCTGCTCTATCTTCCTGGAAGATTAAATAAGGACTCTTGTGAGACAATGCCGCTAACTTAGACACCCGCCTTGCGGATGTTAAAGCCAATAACACGACCACTTTCCAAGTGAGAAATTTCAACTCCACCTGTAAAGGATCAAACCAATGTGATTGAAGAAACTGCAACACCACATTAAAATCCCATGGTGCCACTGGGGCACAAATAGAGGTTGGATATGCAAAACTTTCACGAAAGTCTGAACTTCTGGAAAGGAGGCCAATTGTTTTTGAAAGAAAACCGATAAGGCCGAAATTTGTACTTTAATCGAGCCTAACTTTTGGTCTGCATCCACACCTGCTTGCAGAAAATGGAGAAAACGCCCTAGCTAAAATTCTTCCGTAGAAGCCTTCTTGGATTCACACCAAGATACATATGTTCTCCAAATACGGTGATAATGTTTTGACGTTACTCCTTTCCTAGCTTGTAGAAGTGTAGGAATGACTTCACTGGGAATACCCTTATGGGTTAGCATCCAGCGTACAACCGCCAAGCCGTCAAACTTAGCCGCAGTAAGTCGTGATATACGCACGGCCCCTGCTGTAACAAATCCTCTCATAGAGAAAGAGGCCAGGGATCTCCTATGAGTAATTCCTGAAGATCTGGATGCCAAGCTCTCCTTGTCCAATCCGAAACAATGAGGATCACCTGAACCTTTGTTCTTCTTATGATCTTTTAGCACCTTTGGAACGAGTGGAAGCGGAGGGAACACATACTCCAACTGAAACACCCATGGTGTCACTAGCGCATCCACTGCTATTGTTTGGGGGTCCCTTGACCTGGAACAACATTTCCGAAGCTTCTTGTTGAGATGAAACGCCACCACGTCTATTTGAGGAATTCCCTAAAGACTTGTCACTTCTGTGAAGACCTCTTGATGAAGACTCTACTCTCCTGGATGGAGAACGTTTCTGCTGAGGAAGTCTGCTTCCCAGTTGTCCACTCTTGGAACGAACATCGCTAACAGAGCGCTTGTATGTTTTGTCGCCCAGTGAAAAATCCTTTTTTTGCTGTTTTCATTGCCGGTCCGATTTTTCATTTGTAGCAAACCGTTGTAAACGGCCCTTAACTCTAGACCTTTTATGTGGTGACAAGTTTCCTAACTTGACCATCTTCTTTGGAAGTTTTCCCCCTGTGTGACTGCTCCCCAGCCTTGGAGGCATTCATCCGTGGCCACTAGGATCCAGTCCTGGATCTCGACCCTGCGCCCCTCTAGGAAGAAAGAACTGCGCAGCCCCCACAAGAGTGAGATTCTGGTCTTGAAAATAGGATTTTGATAACCTACCGGTAAATCCTTTTCTCCTAGTCCGTAGAGGATGCTGGGGACGACATCAAGACCATGGGGTATAGACGGGATCCGCAGGAGACATGGGCACTCCAAAGACTTTTCATTGGGTGTGAACTGGCTCCTCCCTCTATGCCCCTCCTCCAGACCTCAGTTGTAGGAACTGTGCCCAGGGAGACTGACATTTCGAGGAAAGGAATTACTTAACTAGTGGTGAGATATCTACCAACTCACACCCTCAACCATGCCGCACACATGGCATTCAACATAACACACACCAACAGGCATGAACTAATTGCAGCAACATGCTGAAACCAAGATAACACAACTTGTGTAACTGTAATAACTAAACTGCAGGTAAAGTACGCACTGGGACGGGCGCCCAGCATCCTCTACGGACTAGGAGAAAAGGATTTACCGGTAGGTTATCAAAATCCTATTTTCTCATACATCCTAGAGGATGCTGGGGACGACATCAAGACCATGGGGTCTATACCAAAGCTCCAGTACGGGCGGGAGAGTGCTTATGACCCTGCAGCACCGATAGACAAAACTTTAGGTCCTCATCGGCCAAGGTGTCAAACTTGTAGAACTTAGCAAATGTGTTTGACCCTGACCAAGTAGCTGCTCAGCAAAATTGTAATGCCGAGACCCCCCGGGCAGCCGCCCAGGATGAGCCCACCTTCCTAGTGGAGTGGGCCTTTATCGACGTCGGTAACGGCAATCCAGCCGTAGTATGAGCTTGCTGAATCGTATTTCTAATCCAACGTCCAATAGTCTGCTTGGAAGCAGGACAGCCAATCTTGTTGTGATCATACAGGACAAACAGAGCCTCTGTTTTCCGTATACGAGCTGTTCTAGCAACATAGATTTCAAAGCTCTAACCACATCTAGAGACTTTGAATCAGTGAATGTGTCAGTAACTACTGGCACCACAATAGGTTGGTTTATGTGAAAAGCAGAAACCACCTTTGGAAGAAAATGTTGGCGAGTTCGCAACTCTGCCCTATCTTCATGGAAAATCAGGTAAGGGCTCTTGTGAGACAAGGCCCCCAACTCAGACACCCGCCTTGAGGATGCCAACGCCAAAAGCATCACCACTTTCCAAGTGAGAAACTTCAACTCTATTTCTTGTAGAGGCTCAAACCAACCCGATTGAAGGATCTGCAACACCACATTAAGGTCCCATGGTGCCATGGGAGGCACAAATGGAGGCTGGATGTGTAGAACCCCTTTCACGAACATCTGAACTTCTGGAAAGGAGGCCAATTGTTTTTGAAAGAAAACTGATAAGTCCAAAATCTGGACCTTGATTGACCCCAATCTAAGGCCCGCATCCACACCAGCCTGCAGAAAATGGAGAAAACGTCCCAACTCAAACTCTTCCGTAGGAGCCTTCTTGGATTCACACCAAGACACATAGTTTCTCCAAATATGGTGGCAATGTTTAGACGTTACTCCTTTCCTGGCCTGAATAAGAGTAGGGATGACTTCCTTGGGAATACCCTTTCAGGCTAGGATCCGACGCTCAACAGCCATGCCGTTAAATGTAGCCGCGGTAGGTCTTGATACACACACGACCCCTGCTGTAGTAGGTCCTCTCGAGGAGGAAGAGGCCGAGGATCTTCTATGAGCAACTCCTGAAGATCTGGATACCAAGCCCTCCTTGGCCAGTCTGGGGTAATGAAGATTGCTCAAACTCTTGTTCTTCTTATTATTTTGAGAACTTTTGGAATCAATGGAAGTGGAGGGAAAACATATACCGACCGAAACACCCACTGGGTCACCAGTGTATCCACTGCTATTGCTTGAGGGTCTCTCGACCTGGAACAATATCTCTGAAGCTTCTTGTTTAGACGAGATGCCATCATGTCTACTTGAGGAACTCCCCAAAGACTTGTCACCTCTGCGAAGACTTCTTGGTGAAGGCCCCACTCTCCTGGATGGAGATCGTGTCTGCTGAGGAAGTCTTCTTCCCAGTTGTCCACTCCCGAAATGAAAATTGCTGACAGAGCTCTAACATGTCTTTCTGCCCAGAGGAGAATCCTTGTCAACTCTGCCATTGCCGCTCTGCTTTTCGTTCCGCCTTGCCTGTTTATGTACGCGACTGCTGTTACATTGTCCGACTGGATCTGCACGGGATGATCTTGAAGAAGATGTACCGCTTGTAGAAGGCCGTTGTAAATGGCTCTCAATTCCAGAACGTTTATGTGAAGGCAGGCTTCCTGACTTGACCATTTTCCTTGGAAGCTTTCCCCCTGTGTGACAGCTCTCCAGCCTCGGAGACTTGCATCTGTGGTTATTAGGACCCAGTCGTGAATCCCAAATCTGCGTCCCTCTAGTAGGTGAGAACTGTGTAGCCACCACAGGAGCGAAATCCTGGCTTTGGGGGACAGGATTATTTTCTGGTGTATGTATAGGTGGGATCCGGACCACTTGTCCAACAGGTCCCACTGGAATACTCTGGCATGAAATCGGCCAAACTGTATGGCCTCGCAGGCCGCTACCATTTTCCCCAACAACCGAATGCATTGATGGATCGACACGCTTGTTGGTTTCAATATTTGTTTGACCATTTTCTGGATTTCCGGAGCCTTTTCCACTGGAAGAAATACTCTCCATACTTCTGTGTCCAGAATCATCCCTAAAAAGGACAATCTTGTCGTTGGTTCCAACTGCGACTTTGGAAAATTCATGATCCAACCGTGTTGTTGGAGTATTGACAGGGAGAGTGCGATGTTCTGCACCAACTGTTTCCTGGATCTCGCTTTTATCAGGAGATCGTCCAGATAAGGAATTATATTGACTCCTTTTTAATGAAGGAGAACCATCATCTCCGCCATCACCTTGGTGAATACCCTCGGTGCCGTGGAGAGTCCGAACGGCAACGTCTGAAACTGGTAATGGCAATCCTGTACTGCGAATCTCAGATAAGCTTGGTGAGGAGGATAAATGGGAACATGCAAGTAAGCATCTTTTATATCTACTGACACCATGAAGTCCCCCTCTTCCAGACTGGAAACCATTACCCTCAGGGATTCCATCTTGAACTTGAACCTTTTCAGGTAGATATTCAGATTTTTCAGGTTTAAAATCGGTCTGACCGAGCCGTCCGGCTTCGGAACTATGAAGAGACTTGAATAAAAAAACCTTCTCCTTACTGTGCCAAGGGTACCAGGACAATGACCTGATCCTGACATAATTTTTGAATTGCCGTTGTTACTGCCTCTCTTCCCGGAAGAGAAGCTGGAAAGGTCGATTTGAAAAATCGGCATGGGGGGACGTCTTGAAACTCTAGTTTGTACCCATGGGACACTATTTGCAAGACCCATTGGTCCAGGCCAGATTGAATCCAGATTTGGCTGAAAAGTTTCAGACGTACTCCCACCCGAGCGGACTTCCGCAAGGGAGCCCCAACGTTATGCTGCAGATTGGCAGAAGCAGGGGTGGACTTCTGCTCCTGCGATCCGGGAGACGCTGCGGATTTCTTTCCTTTTCCCCTTCCCCTACCTGCAAAAAAAGGGGAGACCTTTGGCCTTTTTGTATTTTTTGGGCCGAAAGAACTGTATGTGAGAGTGATGTGTCTTTTTCGCCGGTGTATGAGCATAAGGTAAGAATGTCGACTTACCTGCGGTAGCCGCCGAGACTAATGCATCCAGCCCATCACTAAACAAGGCCTCACCTTTATACGGGAGAGCCTCCATATTTCTTTTGGAATCTGCATCAGCATTCCACTGGCGAATCCACAACGCCCTCCGAGCCGATAATGTCATGGTATCGGTTCTTGATCCCAAGAAACCAATATATTTCATGGATTCTAGTACATACGCAGCAGCGTCTTTGATATGAACTAACGTTAGGAGTATCTCGTCTCCATCTATTGTGTCAATGTCTAATGACAAGTTTTCTGACCACTTTTCAATAGCACTACTTACCCACTCACAGACAATGGTAGGCCTGAGTAGTGTCCCATTGGCCACATCAATAAATCACCTCACTCACTTGCAGTCTGTCGGCTCCTTAAGTGAAGCCATTCCAGGCGCAGGGAGAAACACCTTTTCTCTTTTATCACAGGACCCTGTCTAAAATGCGGGGTGACTCCCACCTTTTTTGGAAAAAGGTAAGCTGCCTGAATTCCTTTTGGGAATCTGAAATTTCTTTTCAGGTTAAATCAGACTCCCTCCAAGAGACTGTTCAACTCCTAAGGTGGAGGGAAAATTAATTACTTCTTTACTAAAGTAAACCCTCTCCTTGTGGTAAAAGGGGGCTTCGTAACTTCTAACACCTCCTTTATAGCTAAAACATGTTTTGAATGCTTTTTTGCTAACTTAGGACCTATTCCCCTGGAATCACTAGTGTCGACACAGGAATCAGAGTCCGTGTCGGTATCAGTTTGTACTACTTGTGCAAATTTGTATGTGACCCAGAAAGGTCCCTGTGGATGAAAGGCAGAACTATTAAAAATCACATCTTCAACAGATTATTTTCATTTTCTGAATGAGATTCAGTCCAACCTCTTACTGATATGATTCACACTATCATATAATCTTTCACCCAGTCAGGCTCTTGGTGTCATATTACACCTCTGTGTCCCTAACATGTCTCCACAGAGTTCCCTGCCACAGACATGTCACACACGTGCAGAACCACACCACAGACACCCCGGGATTTATAGGGGACAGACCCACAGTAAAATCTGTCAGAGGGACACAGATAGGATTTTCCAGTTCACAACCCAGCACCAGTAACACAATGTCTGTGAACACAAAATGCCCACTGACATTCAGCGCTTTTATGTTAATCACACAATTATATAGCACCAAATTCACTGTGGCCCCCCCTGTTTTGCACCCTGATACTTGTTCAGTAGTGGAGGAGGACCAGTGTTGTCTCTGCAGCCTGAGGAGAGAGGGAAAATGGCGCTGAGCAGTGTGCTGGCTGACTGAGGAGGAAGCTCCACTCTTCAATGGTGTGTTTTTCCTCAGCTTTTATGAGGTAATTTTTTATACTGGCGGGGGTAGGACTGTGCCTCGGCAAGTTATGCCCCTTATTTATGCCAGTTTCCATAGGTTTCATGCTGCCCAGGGCGCCCCCCGCACCCTGCAGTGCCTGTGTGGGCAACATGGCGCGCTGCGCTCCCGCCAGCCGCGCGGTACCTTTAGCCGTCACTTTCTTGATTGAAGATCTGTCTTCTAACACTCACCTGTCTTCTGACTCTGTGAGGGGGGTGACGGCATGCTGTGGGAGTGAGCATCTAGGCACGGCTAGCGTTCAGTTCCCTTCAGGAGCTAATGGTGTCCTGTCAGCCAGAAGCAGAGCCATGAAACTCTTTAGGAAGTTGGTTCCTACTTCTGCCCCCTCAGTCCCACGAAGCAGGGAGTCTGTTGCCAGCAGTTCTCCCTGAAAATAAAAAACCTAACATAAGTCTTTTCAGAGAAACTCAGTAGAGCTCGTCAGAGTGCATCCAGTCGACCTGGGCACATTTCTAAAACTGAGGTCTGGAGGAGGGGCATAGAGGGAGGAGCCAGTTCACACCCAATGAAAAGTCTTGAGAGTGCCCATGTCTCCTGCGGATCCGTCTATACCCCATGGTCTTGATGTTGTCTCCAGCATCCTCTAGGACGTATGAGAAAAACAGGATTATCCTAGGTGGGAACCGGACCACTTGTCCCACAGATCCCACGAGGAAACCCTGGCATGGAACCTGCCTACTGAATGGCCTCGTAGGTCGCAACCATCTTTTCCATCAACCAAATGTACTGATGGATTGGCACTGATGCAGGTCTGACCAGACTCTGGATTTCCGAGTTTTTACCACTGGAAGAAAACAAAACTGTCCTTAATTTTGTATCTAATATTATTCCCAAATCCGACAACCGCATCGTTGGGACCAACAGTGACTCTGACAAGTTCAGGATCCAACCATGTTGTTGAAGAACTGTCAGGGAGAGTGCAACGTTTTTCACCAACTGGTTTCTTGATCTCGCCGTAATCAGTAGACCGTACGGACTAATTGTGACTCCTTACTATCGAAGGAGAACCATCATTACCGCCATCACCTTGGTGAAATTGGTAATGACAATCCTGAATTGCAAACCTCAGGTAAGCCTAATGCGGAAGAAATAAGACCTCCTTTATCCTTTTTCCAGATTGGAGATCCCTGCCATGAGAGACTTCATCTTGGAATTGAATTCCATTAAGTAGAAATTTAGGGATTTCAAAATTAGAATTGGTCGGACCGAGCCGTCCGGCCTCGGGTGCATGAAAAAGCTTGAATAACAGCCTTTTTCCTATTGTGACAGGGACACCAGGACAATGACCTGATCCTGACACAACCCTTGTATTGCGTCACATACTACCTCCCCGTCCGGAGAATTGGTAATGTCGATTTGAAAAATCGGTGATGGGAGACGTCTGGAAACTTCAGTATGCACCCTCAGGACACTATTCTTAAAAACCCACGGGTCTAAGTCCATTCCAGGACTGACTGAAGAGTTTTTAGACGCGGTCCACCGGTGTGGGCTCCCGCAAGATAAACCCAGCATCCTGCGGTCGATGTGGCAGAAACAGAGGATGATCTCTGCTCCTGGGATCTTGACTAGGCTGCTGACCTCTACCCTTTTCTCCTTCCTTTACCTACAAAGAAAGGGGTAATCTGTATCTATTTTGCCGAAATGATTGCATCCGACAATGATGCGTCATCATCCGTTGTGAGGGAACTTAGGGCAAGAAGGTAGACTTACCCGCGGCCTCTGCCGAGATCAACTTAACTAGGGCTTCACCAAACCAGTCTTCACCTTCATAGGGAAGAGACTCCATTTCTTCTTGGAGTTAATATCCGCATTCCATAGGAGAATCCACAACGCTCTCCTAGCCGAGACCGCCATAGAATTGGGCCTCTAACCCAAGAGTCTCATATCCTTTGCAGTCGCACGAAAGTATGCTGCAGTGTCCTTGATATGACCCAACGTAAGGAGTATCCTATCTCCTCCCCAGGGTATCTATAACGGATGACCAGGTAACCGACCATTTTTGAATACTACTACTCCCCCATGCACATGTAATGGCAGGTCGAACTGACGTATGCGTGGACACATAACTAGAATATAATGCAGCTCCTACATATGATTCACAGGCTTTGTGACAGTGACCCGTGCAGAACATGGGGTGACTCCCACTGTATTCTATCCGCTCTGGGAAAAGAACAAACAATCGGAATCCTCTTGAGGATTTGAAACCACCATGTCAGGGCTGACCCAGACCTTATCAAACAGAGCGATTCACCACACGAGAATGAGGAATGTAACTTTATTATAATTTTATCTGTATGTGTATACATGTGTACAACATATACATACCTACACACACACACACACATACAAAGACCTCTCTATTCAGAACAGCAGGGTCCTCAGTGACGTTAATACATCCTTCTCATACACTAATCATGTAGTAAATTCTCTTTTTTTTTGGGGGGGGGGGGGGAGTCATTATGGCCGACATGGGAAGCCGCATCAGTGTCGGTATTAGGGAGTGGTAACTGGGCAAAATAACATTTTTGCGACCCCGAGGTGTCTGAGGAAAATATAGCTATGAATATGCAACCTTACTGTATATATATATATATATATATATATATATATAGACATAGCCCTTTCCGATAAGCATCACATTCACATGCAATCTTTTTACCCAGTCAGATATTGATGGCGTCGACAGGGCCACCCACTCACATCTGTGTCCCTAATATAGTTTTCTTTTGTGAAAAACATTTAACCTCCGACCTTTTGTACCAAGTACCATCAGAAGTCGGCGGTGCCAACAGGGTCATTCCCACAGTCGTTTGTGGGAAGCACTCCGCCACAGACATGCCAACACACGTGTATTAACCACCCACCAACATATAGTGGACCGATTCACAGTATAATTCTGTCAGAGAGACACAGATAAGATTGCCAGCTCATAACCCAGCGCTTACTGAACGGTTTTGACGACTATATAATGCCCCAAAACTGCAGCACTTTATATATTGAACATATATTTCACATTTACTGCGCCCCCCCCCCCCCCCCCCCGTTTTAACATTGATACTGTCAGCAGTGTGAGGAAGGACCAGCGTTTCTACCAGAGAAAATGGCGCTGGCTGTGTGAGCTGTGAGGGCTCCCTGAAAATAAAAATAACAATTTACTTACCGATAATTCTATTTCTCGGAGTCCGTAGTGGATGCTGGGGTTCCTGAAAGGACCATGGGGAATAGCGGCTCCGCAGGAGACAGGGCACAAAAAGTAAAGCTTTACGATCAGGTGGTGTGTACTGGCTCCTCCCCCTATGACCCTCCTCCAAGCCTCAGTTAGGTACTGTGCCCGGACGAGCGTACACAATAAGGAAGGATTTATGAATCCCGGGTAAGACTCATACCAGCCACACCAATCACACCGTACAACCTGTGATCTAAACCCAGTTAACAGTATGATAACAGCGGAGCCTCTGAAAAGATGGCTCACAACAATAATAACCCGATTTTTGTAACTATGTACAAGTAATGCAGATAATCCGCACTTGGGATGGGCGCCCAGCATCCACTACGGACTCCGAGAAATAGAATTATCGGTAAGTAAATTCTTATTTTCTCTATCGTCCTAGTGGATGCTGGGGTTCCTGAAAGGACCATGGGGATTATACCAAAGCTCCCAAACGGGCGGGAGAGTGCGGATGACTCTGTAGCACCGAATGAGAGAACTCCAGGTCCTCCTTAGCCAGGGTATCAAATTTGTAGAATTTTACAAACGTGTTCTCCCCCGACCACGTAGCCGCTCGGCAGAGTTGTAATGCCGAGACCCCTCGGGCAGCCGCCCAAGAAGAACCCACCTTCCTTGTGGAGTGGGCTTTTACCGATTTTGGCTGTGGCAGGCCTGCCACAGAATGTGCAAGCTGAATCGTACTACAAATCCAGCGAGCAATAGTCTGCTTAGACGCAGGAGCGCCCAACTTGTTGGGAGCATATAGTATAAACAGCGAGTCAGATTTCCTGACTCCAGCTGTCCTTGAAATGTATATTTTTAAAGCTCTGACAACGTCCAACAACTTGGAGTCCTCCAAGTCGCTTGTAGCCGCAGGCACTACAATAGGTTGGTTCAGATGAAATGCTGACACCACCTTAGGGAGAAAATGCGGACGAGTCCGCAGTTCTGCCCTGTCCGAATGGAAAATCAGATATGGGCTTTTGTAAGATAAAGCTGCCAGTTCTGACACTCTCCTGGCCGAAGCCAGGGCTAGTAGCATGGTCACTTTCCATGTGAGATATTTCAAATCCACAGTTTTTAGTGGTTCAAACCAATGAGATTTGAGAAAGTCCAAAACAACATTGAGATCCCACGGTGCCACTGGAGGCACCACAGGGGGCTGTATATGCAGCACTCCCTTAACAAAAGTCTGGACTTCAGGAACTGAAGCCAATTCTTTTTGGAAGAAAATCGACAGGGCCGAAATTTGAACCTTAATAGATCCCAATTTGAGACCCATAGACAATCCTGATTGCAGGAAATGTAGGAATCGACCCAGTTGAAATTCCTCCGTCGGAGCACTCCGATCCTCGCACCACGCAACATATTTTCGCCAAATGCGGTGATAATGTTGCGCGGTTACTTCCTTCCTTGCTTTAATCAAAGTAGGAATGACTTCTTCCGGCATGCCTTTTTCGTTTAGGATCCGGCGTTCAACCGCCATGCCGTCAAACGCAGCCGCGGTAAGTCTTGAAACAGACAGGGACCCTGCTGAAGCAAGTCCCTTCTCAGAGGTAGAGGCCACGGATCTTCCGTGATCATCTCTTGAAGTTCCGGGTACCAAGTCCTTCTTGGCCAATCCGGAACCACTAGTATCGTTCTTACGCCTCTTTGCCGTATAATTCTCAATACTTTTGGTATGAGAGGCAGAGGAGGAAACACATACACCGACTGGTACACCCAAGGCGTTACCAGCGCGTCCACAGCTATTGCCTGCGGATCTCTTGACCTGGCGCAATACCTGTCCAGTTTTTTGTTGAGGCGAGACGCCATCATGTCCACCATTGGTCTTTCCCAACGGGTTACCAGCATGTGGAAAACTTCTGGATGAAGTCCCCACTCTCCCGGGTGAAGGTCGTGTCTGCTGAGGAAGTCTGCTTCCCAGTTGTCCACTCCCGGGATGAACACTGCTGACAGTGCTATCACATGATTCTCTGCCCAGCGAAGAATCCTTGCAGCTTCTGCCATTGCACTCCTGCTTCTTGTGCCGCCCTGTCTGTTCACATGGGCGACTGCCGTGATGTTGTCCGACTGGATCAACACCGGTTTTCCTTGAAGCAGAGGTTCTGCCTGGCTTAGAGCATTGTAGATTGCTCTTAGTTCCAGAATGTTTATGTGAAGAGACGTTTCCAGGCTCGACCACACGCCCTGGAAGTTTCTTCCTTGTGTGACTGCTCCCCAGCCTCTCAGGCTGGCGTCCGTGGTCACCAGGATCCAATCCTGTATGCCGAATCTGCGGCCCTCCAATAGATGAGCACTCTGCAACCACCACAGAAGAGATACCCTTGTCCTTGGAGACAGGGTTATCCGCTGGTGCATCTGAAGATGCGACCCTGACCATTTGTCCAACAGATCCCTCTGGAAAATTCTTGCGTGGAATCTGCCGAATGGAATTGCTTCGTAAGAAGCCACCATTTTTCCCAGGACTCTTGTGCATTGATGTACAGACACCTTTCCTGGTTTTAGGAGGTTCCTGACAAGCTCGGATAACTCCTTGGCTTTTTCCTCCGGGAGAAAAACCTTTTTCTGAACCGTGTCCAGAATCATCCCTAGGAACAGCAGACGTGTTGTCGGAATTAACTGGGATTTTGGAATATTCAGAATCCACCCGTGCTGTTTTAGCACTTCTTGAGACAGTGCTAATCCCATCTCTAGCTGTTCTCTGGACCTTGCCCTTATTAGGAGATCGTCCAAGTATGGGATAATTAATACGCCTTTTCTTCGAAGAAGAATCATCATCTCGGCCATTACCTTGGTAAAGACCCGAGGTGCCGTGGACAATCCGAACGGCAGCGTCTGAAACTGATAGTGACAGTTCTGTACGACGAACCTGAGGTACCCCTGGTGTGAGGGGTAAATTGGAACGTGGAGATACGCATCCTTGATGTCCAAGGATACCATAAAGTCCCCTTCTTCCAGGTTCGCTATCACTGCTCTGAGTGACTCCATCTTGAACTTGAACTTCTTTATGTACAGGTTCAAGGATTTCAGATTTAGAATAGGTCTTACCGAGCCATCCGGCTTCGGTACCACAAATAGAGTGGAATAATACCCTTTTCCTTGTTGTAAAAGGGGTACCTTGACTATCACCTGCTGAGAGTACAGCTTGTGAATGGCTTCCAAGACCGTCACCCTGTCGGAGGGGGACGTTGGTAAAGCAGACTTCAGGAAACGGCGAGGTGGATCCGTCTCTAGTTCCAACCTGTACCCCTGAGATATTATCTGCAGGATCCAGGGATCTACCTGCGAGTGAGCCCACTGCGCGCTGAAATTCTTGAGACGACCCCCCACCGCCCCCGAGTCCGCTTGAGAAGCCCCAGCGTCATGCTGAGGCTTTTGTAGAAGCGGGGGAGGGCTTCTGTTCCTGGGAAGGAGCTGCCTGTTGCTGTCTCTTCCCCCTTCCTCTGCCTCGTGGCAGATATGAATATCCCTTTGCTCTCTTGTTTTTAAAGGAACGAAAGGGCTGCGGTTGAAAAGTCGGTGTCTTTTTCTGTTGGGGAGTGACTTGAGGTAAAAAGGTGGATTTCCCGGCTGTAGCCGTGGCCACCAAATCCGATAGACCGACACCAAATAACTCCTCCCCTTTATACGGCAAAACTTCCATATGCCGTTTTGAGTCCGCATCGCCTGACCACTGTCGCGTCCATAAACTTCTTCTGGCCGAAATGGACATAGCACTTACCCGTGATGCCAGTGTGCAGATATCCCTCTGTGCATCACGCATATAAAGAAATGCATCCTTTATTTGCTCTAAAGACAGTAAAACATTGTCCCTATCCAGGGTATCAATATTTTCAATCAGGGACTCTGACCAAGCTACCCCAGCACTGCACATCCAGGCTGTCGCTATAGCTGGTCATAGTATAACACCTGTATGTGTGTATATACTTTTTTGGATATTTTCCATCCTCCTATCTGCTGGATCTTTAAGTGCGGCCGTCTCAGGAGAGGGTAACGCCACTTGTTTTGATAAGCGTGTGAGCGCCTTGTCCACCCTAGGAGGTGTTTCCCAGCGCGCCCTAACCTCTGGCGGGAAAGGGTATAAAGCCAATAACTTCTTTGAAATTAGCATTTTTTTATCGGGGGCAACCCACGCTTCATCACACACCTCATTTAATTCATCTGATTCAGGAAAAACTATAGGTAGTTTTTTCACACCCCACATGATACCCTGTTTTGTGGTACCTGTAGTATCAGCAATATGTAACGCCTCCTTCATTGCCAAAATCATATAACGTGTGGCCCTACTGGAAAATACGGTTGATTCGTCACCGTCGCCACTGGAATCAGTGCCTGTGTCTGGGTCTGTGTCGACCGACTGAGGCAAAGGGCGTTTTACAGCCCCTGACGGTGTTTGAGGCGCCTGGACAGGCACTAATTGATTGTCCGGCCGTCTCATGTCGTCAAACGACTGCTTTAGCGTGTTGACACTATCCCGTAATTCCATAAATAAAGGCATCCATTCTGGTGTCGACCCCCTAGGAGGTGACATCCCCATATTTGGCAATTGCTCCGCCTCCACACCAATATCGTCCTCATACATGTCGACACACACGTACCGACACACAGCAGACACACAGGGAATGCTCTTAACGAAGACAGGACCCCACTAGCCCTTTGGGGAGACAGAGGGAGAGTTTGCCAGCACACACCAAAAGCGCTATATATGACAGGGATAGCCTTATAATAAGTGCTCCCTGTATAGCTGCTTTAATAATATAGTTTTGCCACAATTTTGCCCCCCCTCTCTTGTTTTACCCTGTTTCTGTAGTGCAGTGCAGGGGAGAGCCTGGGAGCCTTCCTGACCAGCGGAGCTGTGTGAGGAAAATGGCGCTGTGTGCTGAGGAGATAGGCCCCGCCCCTTTTTCGGCGGGCTCGTCTCCCGCTCTTTAGTGGATTCTGGCAGGGGTTAAATATCTCCATATAGCCCCCGGAGGCTATATGTGAGGTATTTTTAGCCAAAAAAGGTTTTCATTTGCCTCCCAGGGCGCCCCCCTCCCAGCGCCCTGCACCCTCAGTGACTGCCGTGTGAAGTGTGCTGAGAGGAAAATGGCGCACAGCTGCAGTGCTGTGCGCTACCTTAAGAAGACTGAGGAGTCTTCTGCCGCCGATTCTGGACCTCTTCTCGTTTCAGCATCTGCAAGGGGGCCGGCGGCGAGGCTCCGGTGACCATCCAGGCTGTACCTGTGATCGTCCCTCTGGAGCTAATGTCCAGTAGCCAAGAAGCCAATCCATCCTGCACGCAGGTGAGTTCACTTCTTCTCCCCTAAGTCCCTCGTTGCAGTGATCCTGTTGCCAGCAGGACTCACTGTAAAATAAAAAACCTAAGCTAAACTTTTCTAAGCAGCTCTTTAGGAGAGCCACCTAGATTGCACCCTTCTCGGCCGGGCACAAAAATCTAACTGAGGCTTGGAGGAGGGTCATAGGGGGAGGAGCCAGTACACACCACCTGATCGTAAAGCTTTACTTTTTGTGCCCTGTCTCCTGCGGAGCCGCTATTCCCCATGGTCCTTTCAGGAACCCCAGCATCCACTAGGACGATAGAGAAAAACCTAACATAAAGCATAGTTACCGACATTCTGGCTGCTCTCTGCGGGAGAGAGCAGCCAGGTCGGTCAGAGGGCGGGCAGGGGAGGCTGTGGGCCGGAGGCGGAGCAAGGGTGGGTCACGATGACGCCTCCTTTAAGCCACGCCCCCCGCTCTGTAATGCCGCGATAACCGGCATTACACTGCAGGGGGCGTGGCTATGATGACGCGATTCTGCAAGAATCGCGTCATCGACTGCCCGGACCGCCCACTTTACACACTAAGTGGGCGGACGGGCAGGGGGGACCCCGCGATTCGGGAGACTTGCCTTCTCTTCAGTGGGGCCGGGAGGGTCACCCGATTTTCGGGAGCCTCCCGGCCATTCCGGGAGAGTAGGCAAGAATTAGAGATGAGCGGATTCGGTTTTACTCGGTTCTCAAAACGGCATCTTATTGGCTCACGGATGTCACGTGTTTTGGATAGCCAATAAGATGCCGTTTTGAGAACCGAGTAAAACCGAATCCGCTCATCTCTAGCAAGAATGACATAAAGTCTTTTCCGAGAAACTCAGTAGAGCTCCTCAGTGTGCATCCAGTCTGCCTGGGCACAGATCTAAAACTGGAGTTTGGAGGAGGGGCATAGAGGGAGGAGCCAGGTCACACCATTTGAAAGTCTTAAAGTGCCCATGTCTCCTGCGGATCCCGTCTATACCCCATGATTCTTGAAGTGTCCCCAGCATCCTCTAGGACGTATGAGAAATATATATATATATATACACATATACACATACATACCCAACCCCCACGTGTGTACGTGTGTGTGTATACCCTCCAACAATTTCCACATAAAAATCGATACAAATTCGAAAAGGCGGCTGGACCACGTATTAAAGCGGCGTGGCCACGCCCCTTTTCCTATACTTTCAATGGAACTTTGAAGCGCCAAAAATCAGTACAGACCATAAAAAAAAGGTACTGTACCTGCCGAAAAGGTACAGTTAGAGGGTATGCGTGGGTATGTGTGTGTGTGTGTTTATACCAAGCTGTATAACATAGGCCCTCATTCCGAGTTGTTCGCTCGCAAGCTACTTTTAGCAGCATTGCACACGCTAAGCCGCCGCCTACTGGGAGTGAATCTTAGCTTAGCAAAATTGCGAACGAAAGATTCTCAAAATTGCGATTACACACCTCTTAGCAGTTTCTGAGTAACTTCAACCTTACTCGGCGTCTGCGATCAGTTCAGAGCTTGTCGTTCCTGGTTTAACGTCATAAACACACCCAGCGTTCGCCCAGACACTCCTCCGTTTCTCCAGCCACTCCCGCGTTTTTCCCAGAAACGGTAGCGTTTTTTCGCACACACCCATAAAACGGCCAGTTTCCGCCCAGAAACACCCACTTCCTGTCAATCACATTACGATCACCAGAACGAAGAAAAAAACGTGAGTAAAATTCCTAGCTGCATAGCAAATTTACTTGGCGCAGTCGCAGTGCGGACATTGCGCATGCGCACTAAGCGGAAAATCGCTGCGATGCGAAAAAATTTACCGAGCGAACAACTCGGAATGACCCCCATAGAAAGGAGCTTTGAAGGCGATGACGCTCTCACGCGCAGCTCCCGACACGTCCGGCAGGTGGCACTGCCTCCACATCTCTTACAGGTTGGGATGTGACAAGATGGCGTCGGCGATGATACAACACGAAGGTTCTTCTGTATACAACGTGGCAGAGACGGGGTTAAGAAGGTGACGTCACCCCTGTCTAAAACACTCGCGATATCTGGACTGGAGATGACTGCGCCATGTTCGGTTGCTATGCTGCGGGCTGAGGGCGGGATAGGAGGTGTGACCGGTCACAGGCTGAAGGGGCGGGAACACAACACCCGACTCCTCCCAGCACCGAGGCCGGAGCCGACACATAGACCCCGGGCCGGGGTCCCCGGACCCGTCTCCTTCCGCCGTCCAGTGATTCCTCCGGAGCCTCGGGACCTGCCGTCAGATCGCATCTGTAGATCGTTGTCTCCTGGGACACGCACACCCTTTCCCCCTTGACCCCTTAGAAATCCATCCTACAGACCCGCTCCTGTCTTCTCTATATCTAGCGCATACAGTATATCCCGCTAGCCAATATAAATCTATCACACAAATTCCCTCTCTTCGTCTCCATAAATCTTTTCACTGTCGTCTCCGGCAATCCCCCACTTAACCCCATCCTATTTTCTCCTTTATCATCCTCCACTCCTGGTACCTCCCTGGCCACTAATCCCCACCTATAGGTCTTTCTTATTGTCACCTATAGATCTCCACGAAAGATCAATTACAGTACCCATAGATTAATATAGCGCATTTATGCACACAATCACCTATAGATCCGTATAGTCTATCACTGCACCTATAGATCTCTTTAGTACTCTCTGCATGCTGTCGTCTATAGATCCCTATATCCATTCACTGCACAGTCACCCATACATCAGCATATACCATCGCTGTCACTTAGAGATTCCTATACCTGCACACACTCCTCCATACCATCACTGTCCCCTATATAAACCCCATCATTAAACACTGTCCCCTTTCAATACATTTATCCTACCGTTATAGACAGTCACTTTAGAAAACTGTGTCCCATTGCTATACATTGTCACATGCAAGATCAGTTTCCCATCGTTATACACACAAAACTGCAGCTAATTATCACTGCAGTCATCTATAATTTGTATAAGCTCTTGCATATTTTCCTGTTGTCACATATAGCTCCCTGTACAGCTTAATGCTTTGTTTGATACAACTGCCACACACAGATCTCTATCATTGCCATTACGTGCCCTCTCTCTGCCACCTGGGTACTCTCTGCCTCCCTCTGCTTCTGTTCTCCTGCAGACTGTCTCCAAACCATTCCCAACCTATTCCCTGTTCAGTTCCCTACCCCAAATACCCTCCTTGGTCATAGCATGAGGCTCTATCTACCCGGACTGGCGCCTCCCCTGGCATGCCAGTGGGACTGAGGGCTGGGAACAAGACACCTCAGCGGTACCAGCTGGAAGACCCATTTCCTCACCACAAACTGCAAAAGTGGCTTTTATATGAAGGTAAAGTTTTGTGTAATATGTCCCACCACTCCATATCCCTTGTGATGAACTCCTCATAGGTGCCATGTGGAAGATTTTGATCCCAGCCCCTCGCATGACCCTGATAAATGGAGATATTACCAAGCTGTCAGCAATAGGGAGCCATCTCTTGTTTGTGTGATGAGTATGTGCTGCTGTGTGCCTATCCTGTGAATTGCCCTTTTTAACCCTTCGCTGCTAGCATGCTGTGCTTGTGTGATCCGTCTTAGCTGCATATCTGTATTGTTTACCTGTATATACAAGGAACCTGCTTGGTGTATTCCACGCTGCTCTGACAATATTTGCAATGTAAGCACCTCATGATGTTATCTAAACTGCACTTTGAAGAATCGTCCCGTTTATAGCTTTGTTTTTCTGATTACAACAATATACTGCTGATGAATGCAGTCTGAGCGTAGAGATATAGACCTAGAGTGACGTCATTAAATGTGCAATGTTGTGGCCAGAGAGAACTAATTCCACATTGTCAAAAGATGCTCAGAGCACATACATCCAGTTTATCACTTTCTCTGCTTGACTGTGGAAAATTCTATTTTATTTTTCTTTATGACCACGTAACTAAATACATTCACTTGTGACTAAAATGAAAATATTAACGATCTGCATAATTATTCAGATTTAGTGCATGTTCCAGTACTGGTAAGTGGTAGTTACATACTGTGCCATACAATCGCTGCAAGCAGTCACCTATATTATCTGCTGCATAATAACCATGCATTATAGTGCTGTGCACAAGCACGGACATTAATCTCTTTTGTTAAACACCTGCCAGTCGGGCAACTAATCATTGCTTTGTAGAATACGTTACATGATGTGTACGTGTCACATAGGTTATTGCACACGGGTAGTGCATGTACTGCTGCTCGCTGATCTCCGGCCGGTATCTGCTTTCAGCACCTGCAGTTGAATCATGTCTCTGTGCTGCTAATCTTTAGAAACTGCTCCATCCAATAGTCCTTTTCCTATTTATTTAGTTTAATAATGGAAGAGAGATGCCCTGTTGAACTGTGTGGATTATTTGAAGTAAACATCGTATTCTATGGGGCTCCATTGTTGCAGTGCGTTATTTTCTTTTTTTCTTTCTGTCTATGGAATAAAATTACTTCAGTGGCACAGTGGTTAGTATTACAGTGCATATAAACACCTGAGCAACACCCTTTTGCTCTACTAGATATTGAAACGTGCCTGTGGCAGATTTGCATCCATTCAGCCAAAAGAGCATTAGTGATGTGGCTCAAGAGTTTAGTCTGTATTCCAATCCAAAGATGTATGATAGGGTTGAAGTGAGAACTTTGTAAAGAGTATATATAGGCCAGGTAAATTCTTCTACATCAAATTGCGCCAACGATTTTTTAACGGACATTGCTTTTTGCACTGGGCATTATTATGATGAAACAGGCAAAGGCCTTCCCTGAAGTGTTGGAAGCCCTGGGATGTCATTGTATGCTGTAGTACTAAGATTTCCTTTTGCTGGAACCAGTGATATGTACAAGGTGATAAAGGAAGTAGCCAATCAGATCCTAACTGTTAATTTACATATTGGAGCTGATTGGCTGCTGCCTTTATCACCTTGCACATATCACTGGTTTATCACTTTCTTATGCCTTCTCCAGGTTAATACATCTGCCCCCCTGATTTGTCCATCAGACTAGTAGATAGGGAAGAGTGGTTTGTCCAATGACTGCTTACACCACTTCAGCTATTTGGCATTGTCCGTGGAGGTCTAAGGGTTGTGTGCGACTGCTTAGCCATGGAATCTCATCCCGTGAAGCACATGTGCAGACTTTGCTCCCAGAGATAGTTTGTAACTAGGCAGTAACTGAGGGCAGACATTTGTAACATTCTACACTGCTCTGTCCTGTTCTGTGAACTGCCTTTTCACTGAGCTCTTTCCACTTAACAGTAACAGCACTTACAGTTGACTTTAAGGCAGAAATTTGATGAACTGTCTTGTTGAAAAGGTGGAATCCTTTGGCAGTGCCATGCTGAAAGTCACTACATTTTTCAGTACTAATTCTATTGCTGATCTGTGATTTTGGAGATTGCATTGCTGTATGCTTGATGTTATGCATCTGTTAGAAGTTGCAAAACACTAATCAGTAATAATGCCACATTGGTTGGCATTTTATTATACATTAGAGGTAGCAAAGTGGTTGAATTCTGAGCATCCCAGGTAGGGGAAGCAGGAGTGACCGAATCCTGGGTGATGCCAATAGGCTGATCAGACCAAGACTCTCATACTATAGTGAGGTCTGCCACTAGTGTCCTGTGCAATACATGATTCCCTCCTCCTATAAGTCGACATGTTGAATTATTTTTTGTTTGTTTGGGGGGGTGTGGGTGATGGGGGTTCTGCCAAATAATTAGTCTCATGGACTTTTTGGACGCCCAAACAAAAGTCACAATTCATTTGTGTTTGGGCGCTCATGTACATTCTGCGCTCGACAACAGTGTTAGTAAGCTCAAGAAAAGGGGATGTAGACTGGAAAGACAATGGAGGAAGACTAACCTAGTGGATGACAAAATAAAACTAATAAAGCATAACAAAGAATATCAATCAACACCCGTAAGAAATCACAGTTCCTATCAAATGAGATCACGGCAGCAAACAATAGGCCAGCTCAACTTTTCCGCACAGTGGAGATGCTTTGCAAGCCAGCATACCTGCAGACTGATGAAACCCTCTCCCAGGCAAGATTCATCGAGTTTGCAGACAAAATATCCACCATCCGGGCTGGAATATCCACAGTGCCATCAAAGGAGTGCCAAATTACAAAGCCTGCCAGTTTAAGCCACCTGCCTTCATGGACCAGCTTTGACCCAGTAGATGTAAAGGACGTTGCTGAAATTGCTCGGATTTTGCGTTCCACCACCTGTGATATGGACCTGGCCTCAACCAAGCTTCTAATAGGTTGTATGGATGTAATTGTTCAATGCTCTTTACAGACAGGCATTTTTCCTGGACCCCTAAAGGAAGCAATTGTTAGACCTCTTTTTAAAAACTCTAATTTAGATCCCGACTGCATGACAAACTACAGACCGGTATCAAACCTTCCTTTTCTAGGAAAGGTTAATGAGAAAGTGGTTGCAAATCAACTGGAAACCCACCTGACAACCCATGATATTTATGATCCATTCCAATCAGGATTCAGGAAAAGACATAGCACTGAAACAGCCCTGGTGTGTGTGTGTTAAATGATCTTCTGATGGCAAGAGACAGGTGACTGTTCAATATTAATCCTTCTGGATCTCTCTGCAGCATTTGATACCGTGGACCATGGGCTTCTGATTGAGCAAGTGATACATTTTTGTTAACTGGATGGCACAGTCCTAAGCTGGTTCAAATCATGTCTCACAGGTAGGTCACAGAGAGTATCGTCTGGAGTATACTCATCACCATCAGTGCCATTGTCATGTGGTGTCCCACAAGGTTCTATACTGTCTCCCATGCTTTTTGCAGTATACATGCTCCCACTGGGTGAAATAATCAGGCGCCATGGCCTGGTCTACCACTGCTATGCAGATGATACACAACTGTACTTGTCCTTTGCTCCGGTCACTGATAACCCAATAGCAACCCTAAATGACTGTCTAGCTGAGCTCCAGGAGTGGATGAGCGCCAGTTGGCTGCAACTGAACCCGGATAAAACAGAGGTCCTTATGATAGGACCACAACATCAAAGGACAAGACTGCAGCATAGCCAACCAACTGGACTTACACTCGGGGATTCAGAATTACAAACCACTGATTATGTGCAGAATCTTGGCGTTGTCCTGGATGGTGGCTTGACACTAAAGGTGGCCATCCACTACTCAGACTTGTCTGAACTGCAGGTAGCATCAGATTTCTCTTGAACTCTCCCGGGAGCGTCCCGGGAATTGGATCAGACCCTGGCTTTAATTTTCATTACATTCACTTCAGATATATCTGATGCAATATATCATGTGCCAGATCGCATCAGATATATCTGATGCACACATGCTACATGTGATTGATCTGATGCTGCTGCTGCCGCTGTTCCCCCTCTTGGTGGGTGGGAGTGGCTAGGGAGATGCCAGTCAAGTGACGCTTCAGATGAATCTGATCAGATACATCTGAAGTAAAAAAAAACAATCCGATGTGCACCTGTTTTCTTCAGACTCAGATAAATAGTTGGGGCAGCCTCAGAGATCTGTAGTTCAGACATATCTGACACGGGAGTGAGCATTGGATCGGAAGAGCCATCCAATGTGACACTTTTCTTCAGATATGACGGTCAGATGTGTCGAAATCTGAAGAAAACTGCCCAAATCGGACTAGTGGATGGGGGCCTTTAAACATCAGATATCAGCCACAATCAAATCCTCATTCTTTCACCTGAGGAACATAGCCAGAATCAAGCACAAAATTCCCTCAGATGATCTGCCAAAAGTCATACATGCATTTGTATCTAGTGTTCACTCTAGAATCCGGGCAGGTCGCCGGACCTAGAGGGGCACTACCGTGCGCACCGAAAATGGGGCGCGGCCATACAAAATAGGGGCGGGGTCATTGCGGTAATAAAAGTGGGCGGTTCAGCCCGCAGACGTAAAAAAAAAGGGGGCATAGGCGGCCGGCGGCGTCATTGTTGGGGGCTTGCTGGGCTTCCCCCAACCGCTCTATCAGCGTGAATGGATGCGCGCTGCATCTTTACACGCTGTGAGGGCAGGAAGCGGGCGGCAGTTTTAGCAGGGCGCCGCAGAAAGGGCAGGGCGAGTTTTGCCCTTAGAAAATCGTCCAGGGCGCGGCGCCCTGCTAAAACTGCCTAGCGTGAACACTATGTATCATCTCTATTAAACTACTGTAATGCCCTCTACCTTGGTCTCCCAGCAAAAGAATTGCACCGCTTACAGCTGGTGCAAAAAACAGCTGCCAGGCTGTTAACCATTCAGCCCCGTTCTAGCCACATAACACCCATCCTCTACTCCCTTCACTGGCTGCCTGTAAGGTGGCGAATCATTTTAAAGCTTGGCTTACTGAGTTTCAAAGCACTACATGACCAGGGCCCAAGGTACCTGAAGCAGCTTCTGATTCCATACTGCCCCATTCGATTACTGCGATCTATCGATGAGGGACTTTTAGCAGTACCTGTACCTAGAATCTCCCGTAATTCATCTGGGGGTCGAGCTTTTAGTCATGCGGCTCCGACTCTATGGAACTTGCTTCCCTGCACAGTGCGAGAGGCCCCAACTATAGAATCCTTCAAAAGTAGACTCAAGACTTTCCTGTTTACTCAAGCATTTTCACAATGTCCCTTTAGTATCTACAGTACATGCCTCTGTATTTTATGAAAAGCTGTTCTGTACTTCATTACTTTCTGTACTATATTATGCTATGTATCTGTTAAGCGCCTTGAGTCCTATTGGAGAAACAGCGCTATATAAATAAATAATTATTATATCCAGCGACTTTATCTCCATCCAAGGCTTAGAAAATAGACCTTTATGTCCAGTATTCTGTAAACTGAAACACCTGCTGATTTGCTTCCCATTTACGAGCACCAAATAATTTGTTGTGGAAGTAGTATGTGTGGTGACCTACAATCCCTGATATACATCATTTTACTGTAATCCCCCTCACAATGTAGTAATCTCTTTTCTCTATCGTCCTAAGTGGATGCTGGGGTTCCTGAAAGGACCATGGGGAATAGCGGCTCCGCAGGAGACAGGGCACAAAAAAGTAAAGCTTTTACCAGATCAGGTGGTGTGCACTGGCTCCTCCCCCTATGACCCTCCTCCAGACTCCAGTTAGATTTTGTGCCCGAACGAGAAGGGTGCAATCTAGGTGGCTCTCCTAAAGAGCTGCTTAGAGAAAGTTTAGCTTAGGTTTTTTACTTTACAGTGAGTCCTGCTGGCAACAGGATCACTGCAACGAGGGACTTAGGGGAGAAGTAGTGAACTCACCTGCGTGCAGAGTGGATTTGCTGCTTGGCTACTGGACACTAGCTCCAGAGGGACGATCACAGGTACAGCCTGGATGGTCACCGGAGCCGCGCCGCCGGCCCCCTTGCAGACGCTGAAGAGAGAAGAGGTCCAAAATCGGCGGCTGAAGACTCCTGAGTCTTCATAAAGGTAGCGCACAGCACTGCAGCTGTGCGCCATTTTCCTCTCAGCACACTTCACACAACAGTCACTGAGGGTGCAGAGCGCTGGGGGGGGCGCTCTGAGAGGCAAATAAAAACCTTATTAGAGGCAAAAAATACCTCACATATAGCCCACAGAGGCTATATGGAGATATTTAACCCCTGCCTAACTTCAAAAATAGCGGGAGACGAGCCCGCCGAAAAAGGGGCGGGGCCTATCTCCTCAGCACACAGCGCCATTTTCTCTCACAGAAAAGCTGGAGAGAAGGCTCCCAGGCTCTCCCCTGCACTGCACTACAGAAACAGGGTTAAAACAGAGAGGGGGGGCACTGATTTTGGCGATATTGTATATATATAAAAGATGCTATAAGGGAGAAACACTTATATAAGGTTGTCCCTATATAATTATAGCGTTTTTGGTGTGTGCTGGCAGACTCTCCCTCTGTCTCCCCAAAGGGCTAGTGGGTCCTGTCCTCTGTCAGAGCATTCCCGGTGTGTGTGCTGTGTGTCGGTACGTGTGTGTCGACATGTATGAGGACGATGTTGGTGAGGAGGCGGAGAAATTGCCTGTAATGGTGATGTCACTCTCTAGGGAGTCGACACCGGAATGGATGGCTTATTTAGAGAATTACGTGAGAATGTCAACACGCTGCAAGGTCGGTTGACGACATGAGACGGCCGACAATCTATTAGGACCGGTCCAGGCGTTCAGAAACACCGTCAGGGGTTTTTAAAAAACGCCCATTTACCTCAGTCGGTCGACACAGACACAGACACGGACACTGAATACAGTGTCGACGGTGAATAAACAAACGTATTTCTCATTAGGGCCACACGTTAAGGGCAATGAAGGAGGTGTTACGTGTTTCTGATACTACAAGTACCACAAGAAAGGGTATTATGTGGGAGTGAAAAAACTACCTGTAGTTTTTCCTGAATCAGATAAAATAAAATGAAGTGTGTGATGATGCGTAGGGTTACCCCGATAGCAAATATTGGCGTTATACCCTTTCCCGCCAGAAATTAGGGTACGTTGGGAAACACCCCTTAGGGTGATAAGGCGCTCACACGCTTATCAAGTGGCGTTACCGTCTCCAGATACGGCCGCCCTCAAGGAGCCAGCTGATAGGAAGCTGGAAAAATATCCTAAAAAGTATATACACACATACGGTGGTTATACTGCGACCAGCGATCGCCATCAGCCTGGAGATGCAGTGCTGGGTTGGCTTGGTCGGATTCCCTGACTGAAAATATTTTATTCATGTACAGCATTTAATAGGATGCATTCTATATATATGTATGTGAGATGCACAGAGGGATATTTGCTCTCTGGCATCAAGATAAGTGCGTTGTCCATATCTCCCAGAAGATGTCAGGGACACGACAGTGGTCAGGTGATACAGATCCCATACGGCAGATGGAAGTATTGCTGTATAAAGGGAAGGAGTTATTTGGGGGTCGGTCCATCGGACCTGGGGACCACAGCAACAGCTGGGAAATCCAACCTTTTTTACCCCAAGTTACATCTCAGCTAAAAAAGACACCGTCTTTTCAGCCTCAATCTTTCCTTTCCCATGAGGGCATGCAGGCAAAAGGCCAGTCATATCTGCCCAGACATAGAGGTAAGGGAAGTAGACTGCAGCAGGCAGCCCTTTCCCAGGAAAAGAAGCCCTCCACCGCGTCTGCCAAGTCCTCAGCATGACGCTGGGGCCGTGCAAGCGGACTCAAGGTGGGGGGGGTAGTCTCAAGAGTCTCAGGGCGCAGTGGGATCACTCGCAAGTTGACCCCTAGATCGTACGAGTATTATCCCAGGGGTAAAGATTGGAGAGTCGAGACATCTTCTCCTCGCAGGTTCCTGAAGTCTGCTTTACCAACGGCTCCCTCCGACAGGGAGGCAGCATTGGAAACAATTCACAAGCTGTATATCCAGCAGGTGATAATCAAAGTACCCCTCCTACGACAAGGAAAAGGGTATTATTTTTCCACACTATATTGTGGTACTGAAGCCAGACGGCTTGGTGACACATAGTCTAAATCTAAAATGTTTTGAACACTTACATAAAAGGTTCAAATCGAGATAAAGTCACTCAGAGCAGTGATAGCGAACCGGAAAAAAGGGGACTATATGGTGTCCCTGGACATCAAGGATTACCTCCATGTCCAAATTTTGTCCTTCTCATCAAGGGTACCTCTGGTTCGTGGTACAGAACTGTCAATATCAGTTTCAGACGATGCCGTTTGAATTATCCACGGCACCCCGGGCCTTTTTACCAAGGTAATGGCCGAAAAGATGTTTCTTCAAAGAAAAAAGGCATCTAAATTATCCCTTACTTGCACGACCTAAAAAGGGCAAGTTCCAGAGAACAGTTGGAGGTCGGAAGAGCACTATCTAAAGTAGTTCTTCGACGGCACGACTGGATTCTAAATATTCCAAGAATCGCAGCTGTTTTCCGACGATACGTCTGCTGTTCCTAGGGATGATTCTGGACACGGTTCAGAAAAAGGTTTTTCTTCCCGAGGAAAAAGCCAAGGAGTTATCCGACCTGTCAGGAACCTCCTAAAACCAGGAAAGGTGTCTGTACATCAATGCACAAGAGTCCTGGGAAAAATGGTGGCTTTTTACGAAGCAATTCCATTCGGCAGATTCCATGCAAGAATTTTCCAAAGGGATCTGTTGGACAAATGGTCAGGGTCGCATCCTCAGATGCACCTGCGAATAACCCTGTCGCCAAGGACAAGGGTATATCTTCTGTGGTGGTTGCAAAAGGCTCATCTATTGGAGGGCCGCAGATTCGGCATACAGGATTTGATCCTGGTGACCACGGACGCCAGCCTGAGAGGTTGGGGAGCAGTCACACAAGGAAGAAACTTCCAGGGGGTATGGACGAACCTGGAAAAGTCTCTTCACATAAACATTCTGGTACTAAGAGCAATCTAAAATGCTCTAAGCCAGGCGGAACCACTCCTGCAAGGAAAACCGGTGTTGATTCAGTCGGACAACATCACGGCGGTCGCCCATGTAAACAGACAGGGCGGCACAAGAAGCAGGAGTGCAATGGCAGAAGCTACCAAGATTCTTCGCTGGGCGGAGAATCACGTAATAGCACTGTCAGCAGTGTTCTTCCCGGGCGTGGACAACTGGGAAGCAGACTTCCTCAGCAGACACGATATTCACCCGGGAGAGGGGGGTCTTCATCCAGAAGTCTTCCACATGCTAGTAAACTGTTGGGAAAGACCAATGGTAGACATGATGGCGTCTCGCCTCAACAAGAAACTGGACAAGTATTGCGCCAGGTCAAGAGATCCACAGGCAATAGCTGTGGACGCACTGGTAACACCTTGGGTGTACAAATCAGTATATGTGTTTCCTCCTCTGCCTCTCATACCAAAGGTATTGAAGATTATACGGTGAGGAGGAGTAAGAACAATACTAGTGGCTCCGGATTGGCCAAGAAGGACTTGGTACCCGGAACTTCAAGAGTTGGTCACGGACGACCCGTGCCCTCTACTTCTGAGAAGGGACCTGCTACAACAGGGTCCCTGTCTCTTTCAAGACTTACCGCGGCTGCGTTTGACGGCATGGCGGTTGAACGCCAGATCCTAAAAGGGAAAGGCATTCCAGAAGAAGTCATTCCTACCTTGATTAAGGCAAGGAAGGAAGTCACCGCGAAACATTATCACCGCATTTGGCGAAAATATGTCGCGTGGTGCGAGGATCGGAGTGTTCCGACGGAGGAATTTCAACTGGGTCGTTTCCTACATTTCCTACAATCAAGATTGTCTATGGGTCTCAAATTGAGATCTATTAAGGTTCAAATTTCGGCCCTGTCAATATTCTTCCAAAAAGAATTGGCCTCAGTTCCTGAGGTACAGACTTTTGTTAAAGGAGTACTGCATATACAGCCTCCTGTGGTGCCTCCGGTGGCACCGTGGGATCTAAATGTAGTTTTAGATTTCCTCAAATCCCATTGGTTTGAACCATTGAAAAAGGTGGATTTTAAATATCTCACATGGAAAGTGACTATGTTACTGGCCCTGGCTTCCGCCAGGAGAGTATCTGAATTGGCGGCTTTATCTTATAAAAGCCCTTATCTAATCTTCCATTCGGATAGGGCAGAACTGAGGACTCGTCCGCATTTTCTCCCTAAGGTGGTATCAGCGTTTCACCTGAACCAACCTATTGTGGTGCCTGCGGCCACTGGCGACTTGGAGGACTCCAAGTTGTTGGACGTTGTCAGAGCCTTAAAAATATACATTTCAAGGACGGCTGAAGTCAGAAAATCTGACTCGCTGTTGATACTATATGCACCCAACAAGTTGGGTGCCCCTGCTTCTAAGCAGAAGATTGCTCGTTGGATTTGTAACACAATTCAACTTGCTCATTCTGTGGCAGGCCTGCCACAGCCTAAATCTGTTAAGGCCCATTCCACAAGGAAGGTGGGCTCATCTTGGGCGGCTGCCCGAGGGGTCTCGGCATTACAATTCTGCCGAGCAGCTACGTGGTCGGGGGAAAACACGTTTGTAAAATTCTACAAATTTGATACCCTGGCAAAAGAGGACTTGGAATTCTCTCATTCGGTGCTGCAGAGTCATCCGCACTCTCCCGCCCGTTTGGGAGCTTTGGTATAATCCCCATGGTCCTTTCAGGAACCCCAGCATCCACTTAGGACGATAGAGAAAATAGGAATTTACTTACCGATAATTCTATTTCTCGGAGTCCGTAGTGGATGCTGGGCGCCCATCCCAAGTGCGGATTATCTGCAATACTGTACATAGTTATTGTTAACAAATTCGGGTTATATTGTTAAGGAGCCATCTTTAAGAGGCTCTTTCTGTTATCATACTGTTAACTGGGTTTAGATCACAAGTTGTACGGTGTGATTGGTGTGGCTGGTATGAGTCTTACCCGGGATTCAAATTGCCTCCCTTATTGTGTACGCTCGTCCGGGCACAGTACCTAACTGGAGTCTGGAGGAGGGTCATAGGGGGAGGAGCCAGTGCACACCACCTGATCTGGTAAAAGCTTTACTTTTTTGTGCCCTGTCTCCTGCGGAGCCGCTATTCCCCATGGTCCTTTCAGGAACCCCAGCATCCACTACGGACTCCGAGAAATAGAATTATCGGTAAGTAAATTCCTATTTTACACTGTTGTAATTCTATTAAATGTGTTAACTGTACTTAATGGATTGCAGTATGTTGTCTTTTTACCAAGCAACTAGGGAACTAGATGAACAGCTGTCTGCAGTCGGTGTAATCCGGCTCATTGCTGACCTAATGTTGCATAAAGCATCCTATGTAATATATAATGTTGTATTGTTTTGTGCATGTTGTATAAAGCACAGATCCCTATTGAACTAGATGTGTATATACTGCCCATTTAACTCTGGCCTCTTTCATTTAATTTGTGAAACGGAATAGCTCCTAAATAATAAATGACCAACTTCCTCCATTTATTACAATGGAAAAAAAAAAATTATATAGGAAAAAAAAAGATTTCTGTATATAATAAAAAAAATAAAATAAAAAAAAATAATTTTTTTTTAATATATATATATATGTGTGTGTATGTATGTGTGTATATATATATATATATATATATATATATATATATATATGTTTGTATATATTTTATATCAGGTGCAAAACCAACAATTAAAAAAAAAATGAAAATGTATGCTGATCACACTGTTACAATATGCAGCTCTCCAATTTGTAGTCTGTATAGATACTGTACAACAGAACTCGACCGAAATATGTGTATCTTTGAGCTCTCGGATACACATTTTTCTACCTCCATTTAAAGCTGCAATAGAATTGTTAATTTAACTTTTTTTTTTCTGTTTTACAACCATATAGCTGATTTTCTTCAGTCTCTGTGTGTGTACATTTATTGTCTAATTTCTGCATTTCTCCAAATGGAAACATGCAGGTATAATAAATATAAAATAATATGATGTGTACAATATTGTACCCTTAACTATAATGAGTACATTGTTTAAAGGAATAATGTGCGTAAATGGGGGGGGGGGGGGGGGAAATAGCCTACTTTCAGCATTGTTTAATAGTATGTGTTGGGTCTGAGTCACAGGATAGAAAGGGCTCAAGATTAGGCAGTCAAGAGCAGGGGTGGGCAATTATTTCAGCTGAGGGGCCACTTCACATTTCCTGTCAGTATCCGAGGGCCACAAACAAAATAGCAGCTCCCCCCACTTGCCAAAAATATAGGGACGTGGCTTCATGTGGAAGGGGTGTGGGCAAAAAATAATACAGATTCATATAAGGCTGCACAATAGTCTCCATTATTCAAATTGCGCCACACAGCACCACTTACACACATTACACCAGGTAGAGCCCCCTTTTACACATTACAGCAGGTAGAGCCCCCTTTTACACATTAACATTTTATTTAGGATAATTATTGCGCAGCAAGCAAATTATCCAGTGTCTTATAGCCCCTGGGGAAAGGTGTGACACAGTGATAGAACACGGGGTGTGTGACACAGTGACAGAACACGGGGTGTGTGACACAGTGACAGAACATGGTGGAGGTGACACAGTGACAGAGCACGGGGGGGGTGACACAGTGACAGAACACGGTGGGGGTGACACAGTGACAGAACATGGGGGGTGACACCAGTGGTGTCAGAAGGCGGGTGCGGGGGGTGCGACCGGCACTCGGGTGTCCCCCTTGGACAGGGTGACACCAAAGTGCCAGCTCTTCTGCTGTGACAGGAGCCGAGTGCTGCAGTGAGATAATCTCCTGCAGCACTTGGCTCCTGTCACAGATAAGAGCCGGCACACACACAGTCCAGTCTCCGGGGTCAGCCAGCATCTTTGGGGCAGCTGGACATGCCCCCGGAGCGAAAGAGAAAAGACCCACCAGGCCACACCCCTTCTAAATTAGGTCACACCCAGTTTTCGGGCGCCACGCGGCCGGGGGAAAGCGGGGGCGGGTGTAATAGTACAGAGTGCGCTCCGGGTGTCACCACACCCGGTGATGCCTTTGGGCGACACGGTGACAGAACACGGTGGGGTTGACAGTGACAGAACACGGCGGGGGTGACGCAGTGACAGAACACGGGGGGGTGACACAGTGACAGAACACGGGGGGGTGACACAGTGACAGAACACGGGGGGGGACAGTGACAGAACACGGGGGGTGTGACACTGTGACAGAACACGGGGATGACACGGTGACAGAACATGGGGGGGTGACACGTGACAGAACACAGGCGTGACATGGTGACAGAACACAGGAGGGGATGGTACAGCGAAAGCTAAAGTTCTCTCCCCGCAACCTAAAAAAAGTCTGACGCCACTGCCCGCACACACAAATATACACACACTATCACACACACACACTCTCTCTCTCACACACACACTTTATTTCACTTTTCCCATTTACTTACTGATCTGGCTGGCAGTGGCAGGAAGGATGGATCTGTAGCAGTTTGCCTCTTGTCCCGTGTAGCTCCGCCCCCTGAGGTCCTGTGTAGCCCCCCATCGGCACATAGCTCTGCCCCCTTTTCGGCTGAACACAGCCGTTGTCACTGTGGACGGGAGGAGGAGGAGGCTGCTACAACGCAGCAGGGGAGAGAGGCGCCGCCGGCAGCTAGGAGGTACTGCAGTGCAGGGCAATGACAAGCAGCTCAGCCGGTCGGGCCGCTTGTCATTACTCGCTGGTGGGAGGCAGTGGGCCGGGCAGGATCGGTCTGCGGGCCGCATCCGGCCCGCAGGCCGTATTTTGCCCACCTCTAGTCTAGAGTGAGAGTACTAAATCAACTAGAGCTAGTGGGATAAGAGTGGACCTGGGACTATAGCTCTCTACAGATGGTGGTTGGTTAGGCTCCTCCCCTCCTTACATCTCCGACCTCATTCCCACACACACTCCCTTCCAACCACTTTCCTCTTACAATGAGTGTCTCCTCTCAACCCTGATTACCACCTCCAGTGCCCGTCTCCTTTTCTGCTCCAATCACCTGGAATATCATCCTTGGCTCTACCTGGCATTTAATATAGTGAAGCGACGGGTCTTGAGAGTGCACTTTAGGGGTTGAGTGTGTGGGAGAGTCTGGTCAGGCAGGTTAGGGTGGTTCCTGAGGTGGGGAACAGCATGGGAGATGTTGCAGGTGGTTGAATACACTAATGGAAAGCTGCTGTGCAATTGATCATTAAGCTGAACATAAATGTAACTTGGGTTCCAACTACAAGTAGTAAAAGCCCCTTCAATTGGGTTCAGCAAAATAGTCTCAATATCGCCACTGAACATGTTGGCATGTCGCTTTTCTTCTCCTTGTGCCTAATTCTAATGACACCGCTAACACTTATACTGAGCCTCCTTGGAATGTCAGTATTATGGCTGTGTCAACATTGTCATCGCGTACATAGTAAATGCAAACCCTTGATTTCATTAGTGAAAATGCTGCAGGTTAGGTCTATTATGTCACTTATGGAACTGTCGCACCAGACCTCTCAAATCGTTTGTAACCAATATTTGATGTTTCCAAAAAATACTCTCACATGGCCACTCTGTTCCTGAGTTATAACTAGCTGCATACTTGTTGTCACCGTTGCTTAGTTATCAGTAAGGATGGAGAAAGCTCTTAAGGTGCGTACACACGGTGAGATCCTTGCTATGCCCGATGTTGACTATGTGATTTCCCTTGAAATCCCCCAGAGCCCAGATAGCACAGATAAGGTGTGTACACATGGTAAGATCTTTTCTTCCGATTCTGACTATATAGTCAGAATCAGAAGAAAAGATAGTGCAGATCGCAAGGTGACAGTCACCTTGCGATCCCGATCCGATGCGCGGCCCCGCGCGGTCGGCATCAGCCGAAAAAATAGGCTGTGCAGGCAAGTCAATCCTGACTATCTCTATAGAAGAGATAGTCAGGATTGACACTTAGCCAAAATCGCACAGAACCAGGATCGCAAGCACACTCATTATGTGCTTGCGATAATGGCTAAGTGCCGACCCGGCCCCCCGTCGCACAGTGAGAATCGGATAAGTCCGAATCTCACCGTGTGTACACACTTTTAAACTGAGGGCAATCAGGCTGATTCTGAGATTGCAATTGCTTGACCGGTATTGGGCATTAGCTTGATAAACGCACTCTTAACAATGAAAATCCACAATCTAATTTCTCTAACGTCCTAGTGGATGCTGGGGACTCCGTAAGGACCATGGGGAATAGACGGGCTCCGCAGGAGACAGGGCACTTTAAGAAAGAATTTGGATACTGGTGTGCTCTGGCTCCTCCCTCTATGTCCCTCCTCCAGACCTCAGTTTGAATCTGTGCCCGGACGAGCTGGGTGCTACTTAGTGAGCTCTCCTGAGCTTACTATAAGAAAGTATTTTGTTAGGTTTTTTTATTTTCAGAGAGATCTGCTGGCAACAGACTCTCTGCAGCGTGGGACTGAGGGCAGAGAAGCAGCCCTACTCACTGAAGATAGGTCCTGCTTCTTAGGCTACTGGACACCATTAGCTCCAGAGGGATCGTACACAGGATCTCGCCCTTTGTCGTCCGATCCCGGAGCCGCGCCGCTTTCCCCCCCGCAGAGCCGGAAGACAGAAGCCGGTGACAGAAGCAAGAAGACTTCAAAAGCGGCGGCAGAAGACTCCAGTCTTCAAACTGAGGTAGCGCACAGCACTGCAGCTGTGCGCCATTGCTCCCACATTAAACCCACACACTCCGGTCACTGTAGGGTGCAGGGCGCAGGGGGGGGCGCCCTGGGCAGCAATTAGGAACCTCTTGGCAAAAAGCAGCATATATACAGTTGGGCACTGTATATATGCATGAGCCCCCGCCATTATTTTAGACACAAACGCGGGACAGAAGCCTGCCGCTGAGGGGGTGGGGCTTCTTCCTCAGCACTCACCAGCGCCATTTTCTCTCCACAGCTCCGCTGAGAGGAAGCTCCCCAGGCTCTCCCCTGCAGAAACACGGTAAAAGAGGGTAAAAAGAGAGGGGGGGCACATAAATTAGGCGCAAAAAGCTTATATACAGCAGCTACTGGGTTAACACTAAGTTACTGTGTGATTCCTGGGACATATAGCGCTGGGGTGTGTGCTGGCATACTCTCTCTCTGTCTCTCCAAAGGGCCATGTGGGGGAACTGTCTTCAAAAAAGAGCATCCCCTGTATGTGTGTGGTGTGTCGGTACGCTTGTGCCGACATGTTTGACGAGGAAGGCTATGCGGAAGCAGAGCGGGAGCAAATGAATGTGGGGTCGCCGCCGACGGCGCCGACACCTGAGTGGATGGATATGTGGAAGGTTTTAAATGATAATGTTAACTCCTTGCATAAAAGGTTGGATAAAGTTGAAACCTTAGGACAGTCGGGGTCACAGCCCATGCCTGATCCCATGTCGCAGAGGCCGTCAGGGTCTCAGAAGCGCCCACTATCCCAAATTGTTGACACAGATACCGACATGGATTCTGATTCCAGTGTCGATTACGATGATGCAAAGTTACAGCCTAAATTGGCAAAAGCCATCCGTTATATGATTATAGCAATGAAGGATGTGTTGCACATCACAGAGGAAACCCCAGTCCCTGACAAGAGGGTTCATATGTATGGGGAAAAAAGGCAGGAGGTGACCTTTCCCCCTTCACATGAGCTAAATGAGTTATGTGAAAAGGCTTGGGAATCTCCAGATAAAAAACTGCAGATTTCCAAACGGATGCTTATGGCGTATTCTTTCCCGCCAACGGACAGGTTACGCTGGGAATCCTCCCCTAGGGTGGACAAAGCTCTAACACGCTTATCCAAGAGGGTAGCCCTGCCGTCACAGGATACGGCCACCCTAAAAGATGCTGCGGACAGAAAGCAAGAGGGTACCCTGAAGTCCATTTACACACATTCAGGTACCTTACTAAGGCCGGCAATTGCGTCGGCCTGGGTGTGTAGTACTGTAGCAGCATGGACGGATTCCTTATCTGAGGATCTGGATACCTTAGACAAGGATACTATATTAATGACCCTGGGGCATATAAAAGACGCTGTCCTGTATATGAGAGATGCTCAAAGAGACATTAGCCTACTGGGCTCTAGAATAAATGCAATGTCGATTTCTGCCAGAAGGGTCCTGTGGATTCGGCAATGGACAGGCGATGCCGACTCAAAAAGGCACATAGAGGTTTTACCTTACAAGGGTGAGGAATTGTTTGGGGAGGGTCTCTCGGACCTGGTCTCCACAGCTACTGCTGGAAAGTCAAATTTTTTGCCATATGTTCCCTCACAACCTAAGAAAGCACCGTATTACCAAATGCAGTCCTTTCGTTCACAAAGAGGCAAGAAAGTCCGAGGGGCGTCCTTTCTTGCCAGAGGCAAGGGTAGAGGAAAGAAGCTGCACAACACAGCTAGTTCCCAGGAACAGAAGTCCTCCCCGGCTTCCACTAAATCCACCGCATGACGCTGGGGATCCACAGGCGGAGCTAGGCCCGGTGGGGGCGCGTCTCCGAAATTTTAGCCACAAGTGGGTTCACTCCCAGGTGGATCCCTGGGCAATAGAGATTGTGTCTCAGGGATACAAGCTGGAATTCGAGGAGATACCCCCTCACCGATACCTCAAATCGGCCCTGCCAGCTTCCCCCTTAGAGAGGGAAATAGTGTTAGCTGCAATTCACAAATTGTATCTTCAGCAGGTGGTGGTCAAGGTTCCCCTCCTTCAACAAGGAAAGGGTTATTATTCGACCATGTTTATGGTACCGATGTCACGTCTAGAAAAGTTTGGGGATCCGGCAGTTGAGACTTGCCCAAGGAGGTAGCAGGCTGGGGAAGAACAAAATGAGGGGGTTGGATATAGTTCCTTTGCATGGGATACGGAGCAATGAAGGATGTAGGCGGAGTTTGAGAGTCAATGGAAAGTATTTATTATGTACAGAGCAGAGGTAGAAAACTGAGGTTGATGAACGGTGACTTGAGAACGTGGTCGTAGAAAAAGAACTGTGGAACTGTGGGTGAGAGTAAAACGAGGCTGAAGACAAGAACCGTGGACTGCGACTTATGAGATGAAACTGCGGTAGAGGAGCTGAGAACTGTGGACGGTAGTTTTGGTCGTGACTGGAGACTGAGAACTGTAGACTGTGGCTTGAAAGATGAAGCTGGAGATAACGAGCTGAGGACTGTGAATGGTGGTTCGAGGACTTGGCTGGAAGCAAGAATCTGCGGACTGTGGCTTGGAGGACGAGGCAAGAGACCCAGGGTCGTCCGTGCCCAAAGGATCTTACTGAACCGGGTTTTCCAAGAGCGTCTCCACGGGCAGCAGCAGGCTAGGAACGGGAAAACTGCAGCAGCAACTGAGAACTGGCAAAGCAGGGTTAGAAGTACCAGAATACAGCAGGAATCCTGGGAGCACAGGCTAAAGCACCTACAACAGGGTTGTAACTTGAAGCACTGGCATCCCTGTCCTAAACCAGCCCCCTTTTATAGGAAGAAGTCTCCCTGGATTGGCTGGAAAACTAGGAACAGGAATTATGTCAGAAACTTGGTCTCCAACATGGCGGCGCCCAGTAATGCAGACCTTTTCTGACAACATGCTGCTCACTGCCCCTGGTCTCCTAGGCAACGGCTTAGCGAGAGCGAGCTGCTGCAGCGGCGTTCGCCGCCACGAGCGGACCCCCTCAACGCCATTACCGCTGCCTGTACCCTTGAACCCAGCGCCGCAGCTCTCCACCGCCGCTGCCCGGCCGCCCGTGAAGCCCGTCCCGCGTTCCGGTAAGACCACTGACGCTGACAACCGAAACCGGACGGTTCGGTCAGACCCATATTGAATTTAAAATCCCTGAACATATACCTGAAAAGGTTCAAGTTCAAGATGGAATCGCTCAGAGCGGTCATCGCAAGCCTGGAAGGGGGGGATTTTATGGTGTCTCTGGACATAAAGGATGCATACCTTCATGTCCCCATTTATCCACCTCATCAGGCGTACCTCAGATTTGTGGTACAGGATTGTCATTACCAATTCCAGACGTTACAGTTTGGTCTCTCCACGGCACCAAGAATATTTACCAAGGTAATGGCGGAAATGATGGTGCTCCTGCGAAAGCAGGGGGTCACAATTATCCCATACTTGGATGATCTCCTCATAAAGGCGAGGTCCAGAGAGCAGTTGCTGATCAGCATAGCACGCTCTCGGGAAGTGTTACAGCAGCACGGCTGGATTCTAAATATTCCAAAGTCGCTGCTGAATCCTACGACGCGTCTGCCCTTCCTGGGCATGATTCTGAACACAGACCAGAAGAAGGTTTTTCTCCTGACGGAGAAGGCGCAGAAACTCATGACACTGGTCAGAGACCTATTAAAACCAAAACAGGTGTCGGTGCATCACTGCACGCGAGTCCTGGGAAAGATGGTGGCATCGTACGAGGCCATTCCCTTCGGCAGGTTCCATGCGAGGACCTTTCAATGGGATCTGTTGGACAAGTGGTCCGGATCACATCTACAGATGCATCGGCTGATCACCCTATCCCCCAGGGCCAGGGTGTCTCTTCTGTGGTGGCTGCAGAGTGCTCACCTTCTCGAGGGCCGCAGATTCGGCATTCAGGACTGGGTCCTGGTGACCACGGATGCAAGCCTCCGAGGGTGGGGGGCAGTCACACAGGGAAGAAATTTCCAAGGTCTGTGGTCAAGTCAGGAGACTTGCCTTCACATCAATATCCTGGAACTAAGGGGCATATACAACGCCCTAAGTCAAGCGGAGACCCTGCTTCGCGACCAAACGGTGCTGATTCAGTCAGACAACATCACCGCAGTGGCTCATGTAAACCGCCAAGGCGGCACAAGGAGCAGGGTGGCGATGGCGGAAGCCACCAGAATTCTTCGCTGGCCGGAGAATCACGTAAGAGCACTGTCAGCAGTGTTCATTCCGGGAGTGGACAACTGGGAAGCAGACTTCCTCAGCAGGCACGACCTCCACCCGGGAGAGTGGGGACTTCATCAAGAAGTCTTCGCGCAGATTGCAAGTCGGTGAGAACTGCCACAGGTGGACATGATGGCATCCCGCCTCAACAAAAAGCTACAGAGGTATTGCGCCAGGTCAAGAGACCCTCAGGCGATAGCTGTAGATGCACTAGTGACACCGTGGGTGTTCCAGTCGGTTTATGTATTTCCTCCTCTTCCTCTCATACCCAAGGTGCTGAGAATCATCAGAAAAAGAGGAGTGAGAACAATACTCATTGTTCCGGATTGGCCAAGAAGGACTTGGTATCCAGAGTTGCAAGAAATGCTCACTGAGGACCCATGGCCTCTGCCTCTAAGACAGGACCCGTTGCAACAGGGACCCTGTCTGTTCCAAGACTTACTGCAGCTGCGTTTGACGGCATGGCGGTTGAACGCCGGATCCGAGCAGAAAAAGGCATTCCGGACGAGGTTATTCCTACGCTGATAAAGGCTAGGAAGGACGTGACGGCTAAACATTATCACCGTATATGGCGAAAATATGTTGCTTGATGTGAGGCCAGGAATGCCCCTACGGAGGAATTCCAGCTGGGCCGTTTCCTTCACTTCCTACAGTCGGGAGTGCCTTTGGGCCTAAAATTGGGTTCCATTAAGGTCCAGATTTCGGCCCTCCATTTTATTTCAAAAAGAACTGGCTTCTCTTCCTGAAGTCCAGACGTTTGTAAAGGGAGTGCTGCATATTCAGCCTCCTTTTGTGCCTCCAGTGGCACCTTGGGATCTTAACGTGGTGTTGAGTTTCCTGAAGTCACACTGGTTTGAGCCTCTCAAAACCGTGGAATTAAAATTTCTCACCTGGAAGGTGGTCATGCTATTAGCCTTGGCTTCAGCTAGGCGTGTGTCATAATTAGCGGCTTTGTCACATAAAAGCCCCTATCTGGTTTTCCATATGAACAGGGCAGAATTGCGGACCCGTCCACAATTTCTGCCAAAAGTGGTGTCATCTTTTCATATGAACCAACCTATTGTGGTGCCTGTGGCTACTCGTGACTTGGAGGATTCCGAGTTACTAGATGTGGTCAGGGCTTTGAAGGTTTATGTAGCCAGAACGGCTAGAGTCAGGAAGACTGAGTCGTTGTTTATCCTGTATGCACCCAACAAGCTGGGTGCTCCTGCTTCAAAGCAAACTATTGCTCGCTGGATCTGTAACACGATTCAGCAGGCTCATTCTACGGCTGGATTGCCGTTTCCAAAATCGGTAAAAGCCCACTCCACAAGGAAGGTGGGCTCTTCTTGGGCGGCTGCCCGAGGGGTCTCGGCATTACAGCTTTGCCGAGCGGCTACTTGGTCAGGTTCAAACACTTTTGCAAAGTTCTACAAGTTTGATACCCTGGCTGAGGAGGACCTTGTGTTTGCTCATTCGGTGCTGCAGAGTCATCCGCACTCTCCCGCCCGTTTGGGAGCTTTGCTATAATCCCCATGGTACTTACGGAGTCCCCAGCATCCACTAGGACGTTAGAGAAAATAAGATTTTACTTACCGGTAAATCTATTTCTCGTAGTCCGTAGTGGATGCTGGGTGCCCGTCCCTAGTGCGGACTTCTTCTGCAATACTTGTATATAGTTATTGCTTAAATAAGGGTTATGTTTGGTTGCATCAGGGTTGATCTGATGCTCCGTTGTTGTTCATACTGTTAACTGGGTAAGTTTATCACAAGTTATACGGTGTGATTGGTGTGGCTGGTATGAGTCTTGCCCTGGATTCCAAAATCCTTTCCTTGTACTGTCAGCTCTTCCGGGCACAGTTTCTCTAACTGAGGTCTGGAGGAGGGACATAGAGGGAGGAGCCAGAGCACATCAGTATCCAAATTCTTTCTTAAAGTGCCCTGTCTCCTGTGGAGCCCGTCTATTCCCCATGGTCCTTACGGAGTCCCCAGCATCCACTACGGACTACGAGAAATAGATTTACCGGTAAGTAAAATCTTATTATATAGTGTTCACGCTAGTGTGTTTCAGCCGGGCACCGTGCCCTGTCCGATTTTTAAGTGGCAAAATGCGCCCTGTTGGAACAGCCTGCCCTCTTCTGTCTCCACCTGCGGGTGGGAAAAGTTGCGTGTTTCCTATCATATTGAACAAAAATCATTTTGTTTAGTACTGGACCACCAACCTGTAGCACCCCTGCATGTGCCCTACGGCACCCAGTTTAGGTTCTCTTTGGTAAACGTTGCATAATTTTCATTATTTCCTTATACCCCTTTCACATGTACAATGCCGGATCCCACCTGGGAATTGGAAATGGGTCCTTCTCGCGTGGGATCCGGCATTGGACCCTAGCAGCAGGCTTCCCGACCCGGCAATATGCCGGGTCGGGTTGCTATAGCAGTGGGGGGGAGGCGGCCCTGGGAGATGATCTTCACGCCGCCTTTCCCTATGTAGTGAACAGGTGCCGGGTCGCATCGACCCAGCAACCTGTTCCCACTGCCAATGACCCAGTATTCAACCCGGGAATAACCCTTCTTATAACCCGGGTTGAATTACTGGGTGAGGCGACCCGGGAATTCTCCATGGCCCCTTTCACATTGCACAGTGACCCGGGTCGACCCGGCAATATACCGGGTCGATACTGGGTTATTTGTGCGATGTGAAAGGGGTAAAAGTGTTCTCAAACATGAATGCTCAATAACATGTAATGGCACTCTATAGGCCCATACATACTAGACGAGAAGTTAAAAGATATCACTCAGAAGGGTCTTTCTGAGTGAGATCTTTTACAATCTCGACTAGTGTGTACATTCAATGTCGTTAATGATGCGTGCTCCCGAATCCCTCGTCTGAACATGGAAAAACGAGGGAGGTCTTCGTTAACGACAGCTATCCTGCAGATGCAGCATGGGCGTCGCTCCCTTCCCCGCTGGCGTCGGCAAGTGTGTATGCAATTGCCGATGCCTGGCTTGTCTAGTGTGTATGGGCCTTATGGGACACTCATTAAAGTACATAGTAAACCAGGGGTGCTCAACATGTGGCACTCCAGCTGTTGGGGAACTACACATATCAGCATTCCCTGACACAGTTTTAGCATTTCCTTCTAGCAAACTGTATAGTTACAAAGTACAAAGTTTTTTTTTGTTTTGTTTTTTATTTATTTTTATTTAAAGCTCTGATGCTCATTTACAAGCTTTTGCTTAGAAATTTAAATAAAAACATTTATTTTTATATCCTACTTTCTCTATCGTCCTAAGTGGATGCTGGGGTTCCTGAAAGGACCATGGGGAATAGCGGCTCCGCAGGAGACAGGGCACAAAAGTAAAGCTTTTACAGGTCAGGTGGTGTGTACTGGCTCCTCCCCCCATGACCCTCCTCCAGACTCCAGTTAGATTTTTGTGCCCGGCCGAGAAGGGTGCAATTCTAGGTGGCTCTCATAAAGAGCTGCTTAGAGAGTTTAGCTTAGGTTTTTTATTTTACAGTGATTCCTGCTGGCAACAGGATCACTGCAACGAGGGACAGAGGGGAGAAGAAGTGAACTCACCTGCGTGCAGGATGGATTGGCTTCTTGGCTACTGGACATGAAGCTCCAGAGGGACGATCACAGGTACAGCCTGGATGGTCACCGGAGCCACGCCGCCGGCCCCCTCACAGATGCTGAAGCAAGAAGAGGTCCAGAATCGGCGGCTGAAGACTCCTGCAGTCTTCTTAAGGTAGCGCACAGCACTGCAGCTGTGCGCCATTTTCCTCTCAGCACACTTCACACGGCAGTCACTGAGGGTGCAGGGCGCTGGGGGGGGGCGCCCTGGGAGGCAAATGAAAACCTTTAAAAAGGCTAAAAATACCTCACATATAGCCCCAGAGGCTATATGGAGATATTTACCCCTGCCTAAATGTACTAAATAGCGGGAGACGAGCCCGCCGAAAAAGGGGCGGGGCCTATCTCCTCAGCACACGGCGCCATTTTCTGTCACAGCTCCGCTGGTCAGGAAGGCTCCCAGGTCTCTCCCCTGCACTGCACTACAGAAACAGGGTATAACAGAGAGGGGGGGCAAAATAAATGGCAATATATTAATATAAAAGCAGCTATAAGGGAGCACTTAATCATAAGGCTATCCCTGTCATATATAGCGCTTTTTGGTGTGTGCTGGCAGACTCTCCCTCTGTCTCCCCAAAGGGCTAGTGGGTCCTGTCTTCGTATAGAGCATTCCCTGTGTGTCTGCTGTGTGTCGGTACGTGTGTGTCGACATGTATGAGGACGTTATTGGTGTGGAGGCGGAGCAATTGCCAAATATGAGGATGTCACCTCCTAGGGGGTCGACACCAGAATGGATGCCTTTATTTGTGGAATTACGGGATAGCGTCAACTCGCTTAAGCAGTCGTTTGCCGACATGAGGCGGCCGGACACTCAATTAGTGCCTGTCCAGGCGCCTCAAACACCGTCAGGGGCTGTAAAACGCCCCTTGCCTCAGTCGGTCGACACAGACCCAGACACAGGCACTGATTCCGGTGGTGAAGGTGACGAATCAACCGTATTGTCCAGTAGGGCCACACGTTATATGATTTTGGCAATAAAGGAGATGTTACATTTAGCTGATACTACAGGTACCACTAAACAGGGTATTATGTGGGGTGTGAAAAAACTACCAGTAGTTTTTACCGAATCAGAAGAATTAAATGACGTGTGTGATGAAGCGTGGGGTGCCCAGATAAAAAACTGCTAATTTCAAAGAAGTTATTGGCTTTATACCCTTTCCCGCCAGAGGTTAGGGAGCGCTGGGAAACACCTCCTAGGGTGGACAAAGCGCTAACACGCTTATCAAAACAAGTGGCGTTACCCTCTCCTGAGACGGCCGCACTTAAAGATCCATCAGATAGGAGGATGGAAAATATCCAAAAAGGTATATACACACATGCAGGTGTTATACTACGACCAGCTATTGCGACTGCCTGGATGTGCAGTGCTGGGGTAGTTTGGTCAGAGTCCCTGATCGAAAATATTGATACCCTGGACAGGGACAATATTTTACTGTCGTTAGAACAAATAAAGGATGCATTTCTTTATATGCGTGATGCACAGAGAGATATCTGCACACTGGCATCACGGGTAAGTGCTATGTCCATTTCGGCCAGAAGAGCTTTATGGACACGACAGTGGACAGGCGATGCGTAGAGGAGTTATTTGGGGTCGGTCTATCGGATTTGGTGGCCACGGCTACGGCCGGGAAATCCACCTTTCTACCTCAAGTCACTCCCCAACAGAAAAAGGGCACCGACCTTTCAACCGCAGCCCTTTCGTTCCTTTAAAAATAAGAGAGCAAAGGGCTATTCATATCTGCCACGAGGCAGAGGACGAGGGAAGAGACAGCAACAGGCAGCTCCTTCCCAGGAACAGAAGCCCTCCCCGGCTTCTACAAAAGCCTCAGCATGACGCTGGGGCTTCGCAAGCGGACTCGGGGGCGGTAGGCGGTCGTCTCAAGAATTACAGCGCGCAGTGGGCTCACTCGCAGGTAAATCCCTGGATCCTGCAGATAATATCTCAGGGGTACAGGTTGAAATTAGAGACAGAGCCACCTCGCCGTTTCCTGAAGTCTGCTTTACCAACGTCCCCCTCAGAAAGGGAGACGGTTTTGGAAGCCATTCACAAGCTGTATTCTCAGCAGGTGATAGTCAAGGTACCTCTTCTACAACAAGGGAAGGGGTATTATTCCACTCTTTTTGTGGTACCGAAGCCGGATGGCTCGGTAAGGCCTATTCTAAATCTGAAGTCCTTGAACCTGTACATAAAGAAGTTCAAGTTCAAGATGGAGTCACTCAGAGCAGTGATAGCGAACCTGGAAGAAGGGGACTTTATGGTATCCTTGGACATCAAGGATGCGTATCTCCACGTTCCAATTACCCCTCACACCAGGGGTACCTCAGGTTCGTTGTACAAAACTGTCACTATCAGTTTCAGACGCTGCCGTTTGGTTTGTCCAAGGCATCTCGGGTCTTTACAAAGGTAATGGCCGAGATAATATTTCTTCTTCGAAGAAAAGGCGTATTAATTATCCCATACTTGGACGATCTCCTAATAAGGGCAAGGTCCAGAGAACAGCTAGAGATGGGTTTAGCACTATCTCAAGAGGTGCTAAAGCAGCACGGATGGATTCTGAATATTCCAAAATCCCAATTAATGCCGACAACTCGTCTGCTGTTCCTGGGGATGATTCTGGACACAGTTCAGAAAAAGGTTTTTCTTCCCGAAGAAAAAGCCAAGGAGTTATCTGACCTGGTCAGGAACCTCCTAAAACCAGGAAAGGTGTCTGTACATCAATGCACAAGAGTCCTGGGAAAAAATGGTAGCTTCTTACGAAGCAATCCCTTTCGGCAGATTCCATGCAAAGGGATCTGTTGGACAAATGGTCAGGGTCGCATCTTCAGATGCACCTGCGGATAACCCTGTCGCCGAGGACAAGGGTATCCCTTCTGTGGTGGTTGCAGGAGGCTCATCTATTGGAGGGCCGCAGATTCGGCATGCAGGATTGGATCCTGGTGACCACGGATGCCAGCCTGAGAGGCTGGGGAGCAGTCACACAGGGAAGAAATTTCCAGGGAGTGTGGTCGAGCCTGAAAAAGTCTCTTCACATAAGCATTCTGGAACTAAGAGCAATCTACAATGCTCTAAGCCAGGCGAAACCTCTGCTTCAAGGAAGACCGGTGTTGATCCAGTCGGACAACATCACGGCAGTCGCCCATGTAAACAGACAGGGCGGCACAAGAAGCAGGAGGGCAATGGCAGAAGCTGCCAGGATCCTTCGCTGGGCGGAGAATCACGTGATAGCACTGTCAGCAGTATTCATCCCGGGCGTGGACAACTGGGAAGCAGACTTCCTCAGCAGACACGACCTTCACCCGGGAGAGTGGGGACTTCATCCAGAAGTTTTCCACATGCTATTAAACCGTTGGGTAAAACCAATGGTGGACATGATGGCGTCTCGCCTCAACAAAACACTGGACAGGTATTGCGCCAGGTCAAGAGATCCGCAGGCAATAGCTGTGGACGCGCTGGTAACACATTGGGTGTACCAGTCGGTATATGTGTTTCCTCCTCTGCCTCTCATACCAAAGGTATTGAGGATTATACGGCAAAGAGGAGTAAGACTAGTGGCTCCGGATTGGCCAAGAAGGACTTGGTACCCGGAGCTTCAAGAGATGGTCACGGACGATCCGTGGCCTCTACTTCTGAGAAGGGACCTGCTTCAGCAGGGTCCTTGTCTTTTTCAAGACTTACCGCGGCTGCGTTTGACGGCATGGCGTTTGAATGCCAGATCCTAAAAGGAAAAGGCATTCCAGAAGAAGTCATTCCTACCTTGATAAAGGCAAGGAAGGAAGTCACCGCGAAGCATTATCGCCGTATTTGGCGAAAATATGTTGCGTGGTGCGAGCAGCGGAGTGCTCCGATGGAGGAATTTCAACTGGGTCGTTTTCCTACATTTCCTGCAATCAGGATTGTCTATGGGTCTCAAATTGGGATCTATTAAGGTTTCAAATTTCGGCCCTATCAATATTCTTCCAAAAAGAATTGGCCTCAGTCCCTGAGGTCCAGATTTTTATCAAAGGAGTACTGCATATACAGCCTCCTGTGGTGCCTAAGGTGGCACCGTGGGATCTAAATGTAGTTTTAGATTTCCTCAAATCCAGTTGGTTTGAACCACTAAAGAATGTGGATTTGAAATATCTCACATGGAAAGTGACTATGTTACTGGCCCTGGCTTCGGCAGGGAGAGTATCTGAACTGGCGGCTTTGTCTTATAAAAGCCCTTATTTAATTTTCCATTCGACATAGGGCAGAGCTGCGGACGCGTCCGCATTTTCTCCCTAAGGTGGTATCAGCGTTTCACCTGAACCAGCCTATTGTAGTGCCTGCGGCTACAGACGACTTGAAGGACTCCAAGTTGTTGGACGTTGTCAGGCCTTAAAAATATACATTTAAAGGACGGCTGGAGTCAGAAAATCTGACTCGCTGTTTATACTGTATGCACCCAACAAGTTGGGTGCACCTGCTTCTAAGCAGTCGATTGCTCGTTGGATTTGTAACAAAATTCAACTTGTACATTCTGTGGCAGGCCTGCCACAGCCTAAATCTGTTAAGGCCCATTCCGCAAGGAAGGTGGGCTCATCTTGGGCGGCTGCCCGAGGGGTCTCGGCATTACAACTCTGCCGAGCAGCTACGTGGTCAGGGGAGAACACGTTTGTAAATTTTTACAAATTTGATACCCTGGCAAAGGAGGACCTGGAGTTCTCTCATTCGGTGCTGCAGAGTCATCCGCACTCTCCCGCCCGTTTGGGAGCTTTGGTATAATCCCCATGGTCCTTTCAGGAACCCCAGCATCCACTTAGGACGATAGAGAAAATAAGAATTTACTTACCGATAATTCTATTTCTCGGAGTCCGTAGTGGATGCTGGGCGCCCATCCCAAGTGCGGATTATCTGCAATACTTGTACATAGTTATTGTTAACTAATTCGGGTTATTGTTTAGGAAGCCATCTTTCAGAGGCTCCTCTGTTATCATACTGTTAACTGGGTTTAGATCACAAGTTGTACGGTGTGATTGGTGTGGCTGGTATGAGTCTTACCCGGGATTCAAAATCCTCCCTTATTGTGTACGCTCGTCCGGGCACAGTACCTAACTGGAGTCTGGAGGAGGGTCATGGGGGGAGGAGCCAGTACACACCACCTGACCTGTAAAAGCTTTACTTTTGTGCCCTGTCTCCTGCGGAGCCGCTATTCCCCATGGTCCTTTCAGGAACCCCAGCATCCACTACGGACTCCGAGAAATAGAATTATCGGTAAGTAAATTCTTATTTTTCTTTTACGTTGCATGAACATAGTCGCAAATACCCGAAGTGAAAGGTTATAGCCCAGACGCTGTTCAGAGAATGCTCCCCTGATGGTTTTTAGCTGTCTATAATTAATGTAAAATATTTAAGTGACCACTTGTAATGTGCAGTCTGCATAACTTTCCGAGCATACAAAGCAGATCTTTATATGTGTTGTGGCGGGGTTTTAGCTCTGTCCCAGCTACGAGACCTGGCACTCTGACAAATGTCATCCCCATTCACGTTAATCTGCTCACTGCATCCTTTCTAATTTCATTGAGAAATCTGGACAGGACTCTGGCAAACATCGGATTCCTGTATACTGAAATCCCATATGGTTTAAGGCACATTGGGATGATGTTTAAATAATGTCAAATTTGCAATCATTTCAAATGACAGATGTTTTAAGGTAAAGTAATTTTAAAACTTGTCAGCATTAAAACCTTAGAGCCATTAATCCTCCTATATATTCAGATTCCTGTAAAAGCTCATAGTTACTAATCTAGTTACTGCTCATAAGTATAATCATATATTTTGTTCCTTTTTTTTTTTAATTCCAACTATCTGTTGAATATACCCTCTGGGATTAATTAAAATAGGAGTGAGTTGTGTCCTGCGAGAAACATAGCACTGCAGTTTCAGTTAACAATTAAATTCCAAATTTGCAGTGCGTGTTTCAACAAATTCCCATATTTGTGTGCACTACCCTGAGCAGGTGAAAATGTAGGGAAAATATTTATTTTGAGGTAAAAATGTGGGGACACCGCACAGAACTTTTGTTGTGCTCCTCCCAATAAATAATTATGTACTTGGAGGGGTTTAAATTAGAGATGTGCTGGTTCGGATTTACCCATATTTACCCGGCTCTCAAAATGTCATCTTATTGGCTCTTGGCTGTCACATGTTTTGGATAACCAATAAAAAAAATCTAGATAAATCCGAACTTGCTGTAATTTTGGAGTTAATAACCAAGTAAATCCGAACCTCACATCTCTAGTTAAATAGTATAATATGTGCAATAAAGACATGTCTGTTTTCAGGTGATTTTCTCTGAAAAGCTCAGAAATGGGTTAAATGATATGTACAGTGCATCTGTAAAGTATTCACAGTGCTTCATTTTTTCCACATTTTGTTATGTTACAGCCTTATTCCAAAATAGAATAAATACATTTTTCCCTCAAAATTCTACACACAATACCCTATAATGACAACAAGAAAAAAAAATTTTTGGGAGAATTTTGCAGATTTGTTAAAAATAAAAAACTGCTTGATGCACCTTTGGCAGCAATTACAGCCTCAAGTCTTTTTGAATATGATGCCACTTCCAGATCCCTCCAGAGATGTTCAATCGGATTCAAGTCTGGGCTCTGGCTGGGCCACTCAAGGACATTCACAGACTTGTCATGAAGCCACTCCTTTGATATCTTGGCTGTGTGCTTAGGGTCGTTGTCCTGTTGAAAGGTGAACCGTCTACCCAGTCTGAGGTCAAGAGTGCTCTGGAGCAGGTTTTCATCCAGGATGTCTCTGTACATTGCTGCATTCATCTTTCCCTCTATCCTGACTAGTCTTCCAGTTCCTGCTGCTGAAAAACATCCCCACAGTATAATGCTTCCACCACCATGCTTCACTGTAGGGATGGTATTGGCCTGGTGATGAGCGGTGCCTGGTTTCCCCCAAACATGACGCCTGGCATTCATGCCAAAGAGTTTAATCTTTGTCTCATCAGATCAGAGAATTTTGTTTTTCATGGTCTGAGAGTCCTTCAGGTGCATTTTTGGCAAACTCCAGGCGGGCTGCCATGTGCTTTTTCCTAAGGAGTGTCTTCCGTCTGGCTAATGTAACCATACAGGCCTGATTGGTGGATTGCTGCAGAGATGGTTGTCCTTCTGGAAGGTTCTCCTCTCTCCACAGAGGAATGCTGCAGCTTTGACAAAGTGACCATCAGGTTCTTGGTCACCTCCCTGACTAGGGCCCTTCTCCCCTGATTGCTCAGTTTAGATGGCCAGCCAGCTCCAGGAAGAGTCCTGGTGGTTCCGAACTTCTTCCATTTACTGATGATGGAGGCCACTGTTCTCATTGGGACTTTCAAAGCAGCAGGTATTTTTCTGCACCCTTCCCCAGATTTGTGCCTCGAGACAATCCTGTCTCAGAGGTCTACAGACAATTCCTTTGACTTCATGCTTGGTTAGTGCTCTGACATGCACTGTCAAGATCATGTCCAATCAAATGAAATTACCAAAGGTGGACTCCAATTAAGCTGTAGGAATATCTCAAGGATAAGGAGTGGCAACAGGATGCACCTGAGCTCAATTTTGAGCTTTATGGCAAAGGCTGTGAATACTTAGGTACATGTGATTTCTTAGTTTTTTATATTTAATATATTTGCAGAAATCTCAAAAAACCTTTTTTCACGTTGTCATTATGGGGTATTGTGTATAGAATTTTGAGGGAAAAACATTTTGGAATAAGGATGTAACATAACAAAATGTGGAAAAAGTGAAGCACTGTGAATACTTTCAGGATGCACTGTATGTTGTAGTGTTGTATTGATGGGAATGGGTTTTTGAACTTGCAGATGGGAGAAGTTTTTTCCCAACATTTTCTAAACTTGTGTAAAAACACAGAAAAATCATATGAAACACATTTTAATGTAACCTAAAATACTGTAGACACTTTTAATTGCTGAAAAACATTGGTGCTTATCATTTTATATAATTTAAAAAAATGTAAACATTAACTTTTTAAGAACCTGTAGTACTTTCGTTATCTACCTTTCTGATGCAGGGTACACTGGGCTCCACAGGGAATGACACTGGGGTGTAGAGTAGGATCTTGATCCAAGGCACCAACAGGCTCAAAGCTTTGACCTTCTTCACAGAATGCATAGCGCCGCCTCCTTTATAACCCCGCCTCTGTGCACAGGAGCTCAGTTTTGTAGTTGGTGCCATGCAGTAAGCAGGCATACAACAGGGGGTCTGTTAATGAAAAATGAAGAAGACTTCAAGGGCTGCAGCAGAGGCACTGTCTGTGTTAGAGGTCAGTCAGACATCTCCTGCTGCAGCTCCATCACCTCCCCCAGCAGCGCTGTATACTCCCGCACCCTGGTTGCCGGGTACTTACAGCGGAGGCTGCGGTTTCTTCAAGTTAGTCACACACACTGCCGCTGTTCTCCTGGATCGCGTGGCCGCACTCGGGGAGGGGGTAAGTGAGTCCCCCTGGCGGGACCCGCTGTAAATCGCGATCCCGCGCAGCCGGTGGGAGGCGGGCTGGCGTGGACACTGTGGCAGTACAGGGACCCCACTAGACCACCAGGGCAAGGGCACAGGTCGGTTTTCTCTTATAAACCGTTTATATAAGCCCACGGTGGTGAAGTCCAGCAGGGGGATAAGGCTTTGACCAGTAGCCCCTCCCCCAGCCCCAGGGTGCCATTTAGAGTAAATGTTCCCGCCCTGGAGCTGCATATCTCTCTCTCCCTCACTCCTTGTCAGCGTTTGGGCGCCATTCGGACAAGCTGAGCTGATCCTGGGACTGTTTGGGCAAATCCTCCTCTGTAAAGCCGCCTGCATGTCAGCGCTTAAGTATTCTAAATGTCTGCTGACAGTGTTAGTTAAGAAAGAGTGCATTTAGTCAGGGTTATATAGTGTTCACTTTAGGCTGTTTTAGCAGGGCGCCGCGCCCTGCCCGTTTTTTAGAAGGCAAAACCCGCCCTGCCCCTTTTGCGGTGCCCTGCTAGAACAGCTGCCCGCTTCCTGTCCTCCCAGCATGTAAAGATGCCGTGCGCATGCGTGCGGCATCCATTCACGCATTGGGAGAGAGCTGGGGTAAGCCCAGCACCGACGGAGGTGCTCGGCACGCCCCCAAAAGTGACGTCGACGGCCACAGACGCCCTCTATAGTAGCGTCTGTGGGCCGCACCGCCCACTAAAATGACGGGGGCGTGGCCACGCCCCCTAATTTGCATGTCCGCCCCCCCATTTCGGAAGTCGCGCGCGCCAGTGTGCGCACGAACTCCGGCGCCCTGCCCCATCCTAGAAGGAACACTAGTTATATAGTACCAGTACCCTGTGATATACATCCAGTCTTCACTGTGTAGAGTGCTTAGTATTACTCTGTATTGCTAGTCCAGTGCAGTTTTATTGCATGTCATAATTTCTGCATTGTACAGTGTGACTATGTGTGTGTACATATAGCTGCTGTGTGACCTCCATTTCGTGTATCTCACTCAGATTGCTATCCCTATATTCTATAACCTGAGGGGGCTAAGTGCGTCAGGTTTATCATTTAATATAGGTAGTTCACAGGATATACTCAGTGTGTATTTTTCTCTGTGATTTCTAGTCACCATATACCTCTTGAATTCCCTGTTTGTGCTGATACATGCACAGGGGGTTCTTGTCAGGTATTGTGCTGCTGATATTGTACTGTGTTGCCTTGCATTAAGCTTTCAGATATGTCCGCTACAAAGGGCAATGGTGCTGGAGCTGATCCCACATTGCGTGGTGGTGACGCTGCAGACACATTTGAGGAAAATATAGCAGCTGAGGGTTCAGGTTCTGGGGGATCTTTATACCCCAGTGGGACTGTAGCAATGGGGGTTCAAAATGACCCACCTTGGGCTACCTTCTTCATGCTATTGAATATGCTGGTAACTAGACTAACGCCCCCTATGGGACCTCCTGTGCCGGTACAACCGCTTATAGTCCCCGCGGTTAACCCGCCATGGGCAGATCAACTGTCCGCTCATTTACAGCAATTGAACGAATCACTGACTACTCAGAAGTCTAACCCTCGCCCGCCTAAGACCAAGGGGTCCTCTAAGCGGGCCACTACTTCTTCACAATCCACCAACGTCCCAGACACCTCGTCTGATGAGGATGGAGTTTATACTGACCCCACAGATTCTGATCCCGACGCTTCTGATGGGGAATCTGTTTCACAGGTGGATGTTCCTGACTTGTTGGAGGCTATCGGGATCATTCTTCAAATTACTGATGACCCGGAGCCTAATGCTGCCCTTAAGAAACCGGACAGGTTTAAACGTCAGAATGGTGGTTAAACAAGTTTTACCTCATTCTGACCATTTAGTTGACATATGTCAGGAGTCCTGGGAAAATCCAGGAAAGAAATTCACGCCTCACAAGAAGATGCTGGCTCGCTACCCCCTCGCTGCGGAGCTAAGTAAAAATTGGGAAACACCCCCGCCAGTGGATTCGCAAGTGGCGCGGCTTGTGGTTTCCTCAGCTCTGCCTGTAACTACCGTCACGTCTCTGAAAGAACCGACGGATAAGCATGTGGCGGGTTGTTTAAAGGCAATTTACACCCTAACTGGTGCTGCGCATAGGCCCACCATTGCACCGACATGGGCTGCAGAGGCTGTTGAAGCGTGGGCTCAGGAGCTGGAGGCGGAGTTGCCTTCCAACGCTTCTGATCATGCTAGACAATATCTGTTTTATATTGCCACAGCTTCTCATTACATTAAGGAGGCGGCTTCTGATGCCAGTATTCTGGCGGCCAAGGCTTCTACTACGTCCATTTTAGCTCGCCGGATTCTCTGGTTACGGTCCTGGTCTGTGGACCTGGACTCTAAGAAAACCCTGGAGGGTACTCCCTTTTAAGGGAGACATTCTTTTCGTAGAAGACCTCAACAAGATAGTGGCCGACTTAGCTTATGCTAAAACGGCATGTCTACCTAGTACTGCTCCTTCGGTGCCGAAGGCTAAGAGTACTCCCTTTCACTCCTTTCATCCTTCAGGGAAAGCAAAAGGTCAGGCGTACCCGAAACAGGTTCGCACTTCCAAACCCAATAAGCCCAAACGGGCCTGGGCTGCCCGTCAGCCTGCTTTCAAAACTGACAAGCCTGCCGCATGATGGGTCGAGCCTCCCCTTGGCGGATCCCAGTGTGGGGGGCCGACTTCTAGGGTTTACCCAGGAATGGTTGAAGACCACTTCAGATGCCTGGGTATGGGAAGTCGTCACTCGAGGTTACGCCGTATTCTTCAAGAATCGTCCCCCTCATCGATTTTGCCTGACAGACGTCCCTTCGGATCAAGTGAAGGCAAAAACTCTTCATTCGGTGGTACAGTCCCTCCTGGACACAGGAGTGGTAGTACAGGTGCCTCTGGCTCAGAGAGGCAAGGGGTACTATTCACCACTGTTCCTAGTCCCGAAATGAATGGGTCTTCCCGGACCATTCTCAACCTCAAGTCCTTGAACAAATTTGTGAGGGTCTCCAAGTTTCGTATGGAAACTCTTCGCTCTATAGTTCTGGCCTTGGACCCTGGGGACTATATGGTCTCCCTAGACATACAGGATGCTTACCTGCATATTCCCATTGCAGTGTCGTATCAGCAGTACCTGAGGTTTGCAGTTGGCAACCTCCATTACCAATTTCGGGCATTACCTTTTGGTTTGACCACGGCTCCGCAAGTTTTCACCAAGGTCATGGCGGTAATGACGGCTGTACTCCGCCGTCAAGGGGTCAGGATCCTACCATACCTGGACGACTAGTTGATCCTGGCAATTTCCCCAGAGATTCTCCTGCGCCATCTGGATCTGACTATCCAGTTTCTGCAAGCCCACAGGTGGCTCATCAACTGGAAGAAATCCTCCCTGGTCCCTGCTCAGAGCATGGTGCACCAAGGGGTGTTTTTGGACGCTCACAACCAGCGATTGTTCTTGTCTCAGGAGAAAGTTCTGAAGCTTCAGGACAGGATTCGATGCTTCCTATTTCGTCCGCAAGTGTCGATACATTCGGCAATGCAAGTGTTAGGTCTCATGGTGTCGGCTTTCGACATGGTGGAGTACGCTCAATTTCTTTCCCGCCCTCTGCAGAAGGTGATTCTTGCCAAGTGGGACGGCCTGTCTCACTGGATCAGGTCTCAAATGATCTCCTTTTGTCCGGAGGTTCGTCTGTCACTGAGCTGGTGGCTTTTAGGACCAACGATTGAGCAGGGGTCGTCCCTTCTGTATCTCAAACTGGGTCCTTCTGACGACGGATGCCAGTCTAAGAGGTTGGGACGCGGTGTTGGAGCAACACTCCCTTCAGGGTCGGTGGACCAAGGAGGAGCCTCTCCTCCCGATAAACATTCTGGAATTGCGGGCGGTGTTCAACTCGTTGAACTTGGCCCAGCATTTAATACAGAACAGATCTGTTCAAGTACAGTCGGACAACGCCACCACGGTGGCGTACACAAATCATCAAGGCGGCACTCGAAGCCGCATGACAATGAGGGAAGTATAACGGATTCTTCAGTGGGGGCGGAACGACATCTGCCAGCCATATCGGCAGTGTTCATTCCGGGGGGTCCTAAACTGGGAAGCGGACTTTTTCAGTCATCAGGACGTACACGCCGGAGAGTGGAGCCTCCATACAGAAGTGCTTCAACTCCTCGTGGACAAGTGGGGCCTTCCAGATGTGGACCTGATGACATCTTGACACAATCACAAGGTTCCGGTCTTCGGAGCAAGAACAAGGGATCCTCAGGCAGCGTTCGTTGACGCACTGGCAATTCCATGCAACTCTGCTGCCATACGTGTTCCCTCCGGTGTCACTCCTGCCCAGAGTAATAAGGAAGTTCAAGCAAGAAGGAGGAATCCATCTTCTGATCGCTCCAGCGTGGCCCAGACGGCATTGGTTTTCAGACCTTCAGGGTCTCTCGATAGAGCGTCCCCTTCTACTTCCGCAGCACCCAGATCTCCTCGTTCAGGGCCCCTGTGTATATCAGGATTTAGCCCAGTTAGCTTTGACGGCGTGGCTCTTGAAGCTTCCGTCTTAAGGGCCAAAGGATTTTCTGAGGCGGTCATTCAAACCATGTTGAAGGCCCGGAAACCGACTTCTGCTCGGATTTATTATAGGGTCTGGAATTCTTACTTTGCTTGGTGCGCATCTAACAATCATGACGCTTAAAAGTTTAGTACGGCTAAACTTTTGGCCTTTCTACAACAGGGCCTGGACTTGGGCCTTCGTCTGGCCTCCATCAAGGTGCATATTTCTGCCTTGTCGGTTTGGTTTCAGAGAAAAATTGCAACTTTACCTGATGTTGTGGATTCAACCCATTTACATTCCACCTGTGGCTCCTTGGGACTTATTGGTGGTTCTTTTGTGTTGCAAGGGTCTCCGTTTGAGCCTCTTGAATCGGCAGACCTTAAGTGGCTTTCTCTTAAGGTGTTGTTTCTGCTGGCTATTGCCTCTGCTAGACGGGTGTCGGATTTGGGTGCCTTGTCCTGTAGGTCACCATATCTGAGTTTTCACCGTGATCGGTCTGTTCTTAGAACACGTACTGGGTACCTACTTAAGGTGGTGTCTTCTTTCCACCTTAATTAGGAGATTGTGGTTCCGGCCTTTACCTCTCCTGAATTGTCTTCCAAAGAGCGGTCTTTGGATGTGGTATGAGCTCTCCGCATCTATATGAAGAGTACAGCTCCTATCAGGAAGTCTGATTCTCTCTTTGTGTTGTTTGATTTTCACAAACGTGGCTGGCATGCTCACAAGCAGACCTTGGCCAGGTGGATTAGAATGGTGATTGCACATGCTTCTGTACAGGGTGGTCGTCCAGCTCCTGCTACTATAAAGGCCCATTCTACTCGGTCTGTTGGACCTTCTTGGGCGGCCCGCCGTGGTGTGATCTTTGAACATTTGTGCAAGGCGGCTACGTGGTCCTCAGTGAACACGTTCATAAGGTTCTATGCCTTCGATACTTCCGCCTCCCAGGATGCTTCCTTTGGACGCCGGGTTCCTGTGTCTGCTACAGTGCGTCCCCTCTCATAAGGAACTGCTTTAGGACATCCCCAATGTCATTCCCTGTGGAGCCCAGTGTACCCTGCAGCAGAAAACGAGATTTATGGTAAGAATTTACCGTTGTTAAATCTTTCTGTGAGGTACACTGGGCTCCACAGGGCGCACACCCTGACGCACTTAGCTTCCTTGGGTTGGTATGGCATTAGCCGCTGACACTTTCTCCTGTCGTGAGAATGTGGTGTATGTGGCTACTAACAGTTGTCATCTCTTTTGCCTGCTACTGCATTGGACTGGTTAACAAAAACTTAGCTCCTGTGTACGGAGGCGGGGGTTATAGAGGAGGCGGCACTATGCATTCTGGGAAGAAGGTCAAAGCTTTGAGCCTGTTGGTGCCTCGGATCAAGATCCTACTCTACACCCCAATGTCATTCCCTATGGAGCCCAGTGTATCTCGCAGAAATATTTAACAACTGTAATTTCTTACCATAAATCTCATTTTTACTGTATATGGTGCTGCCCATAGTCATTTCTATAATGGGTGCAGTGTATGCGGTGCACGTGGTCCCTTGGGTCCAGGGGGGCCCACACCACACACCCTGCACCCATATATTATACTTACCCTTCCGGAGTCCCACAGCAGCGACCCTGCATTGTGGACAAAAAACACTTGGAAAATGGCAGACGCAGCCATTTCTGAGTCATTTGCGCATACGCACTAGAGATGTCCCTGGGAACAAGGCGCGGGTGCCATGTTCCCAGAGACCAGCGTATGTGCAGTTGACTCTGGCATTTTGCCAGAGTCTACTTGCTGCCGGAGAGGAGGGGGCCCACATTGAAGGCTGCACGTGGGTTCTCTCCTCTCTTAAAATGCCCCTTCATCTGCCAGATTACGTTTTGTGGAAAAAGCATGTTATATTGCAGCATATCCTGCAAATAGCACTTTCTATTTGAATCTTGCATTTTGCTGCTTCACGTACTGTCATGATATATGCATGTTTTACGCTGTAGCTTCACTTTTGCAAACACTCATTTCATTGAATTTACCACTATGGACCTTATTCAGGTTTGTTAGCAAACCAAAAAGCACACTAATGGGCAAAACCATGATGCACTGCAGGTGGGGCAGATCTACTGTGTGCAGAGAGAGTTATTGGGGGTACACACGGGGAGATTTCTCCCAGATATGTGTGCTGAGTGATCTAGCACAGATCGCTCAGCACACTTCTCAGGATGCTCAGCACACAGCGCGATGTGTGCTGAGCGAGGTGGGGGACGCTCACTTCATGCAGGCCAATCTAGAGTCAGCAATAGCGACGCGCTGGGCTGCGCATCGCTATCGCTATGGGCTATACACATGGAGCGATGTGTGCTTTATATCTAAGCAATATAGTCAGATTGCTTAAAATTTAAGCACACATCTCTACGTGTGTATCCCCCTTTTAGATTTGGGTGGGGTTTGTTCAATCTGAAATCTAAATTGCATTATAACTCACCCAAATCTAAATCTCTCTGGGCGGTACATCTGCCCCACCTGCAGTGCAACATGGTTTTGCCATTAGTGTGCTTTTTAGTTTGCTAACAAACCTGAATAACCCCCTGTGTCTTTTTACTTATTCTCTGAAGCCTCTCTCTTCCTTTATCTTAAGTGACAGGGGTCCCTATGATGGTCAGCAGTGAGGGTAGCTTGTAAAGTCACTGTTTGACATTACTGCATATTACGGAGCTAAATAATGCAGCGCTAAAGTGTCTCTGTAAACATTTAGGGTGTTTTCAGAATTTGGGTTTTCTATGTAATTTGGAGGTGTAAAATGTACTAAAACATTTAAATGGAAAAGTGTTGGACATTCCAGGGTATTAACTGGAAGGTTCTATTCAGACGTACATGGGCCCTCATTCCGAGTTGATCGCACGTAGCAACTTTTTGCTGCTCGTGCGATCAACTAGACACCGCCTGTGGGGGAGTGTATTTTAGCATAGTAGGGCTGCGATCGATCGCTTGTGCTTGCCTGCTATGCTAAAAAAGTTTCCTGCAAATCAAGACCAGGGTCAGACTTCCTTACCCTGTGCTACGGATCCAGCGACGAAGGTCCCGGGATTGACGTCCGACAACCACCCTCCAAACGCCTGGACACGAAACGCCTGGACACGCCTGCGTTCGGATCTCCACGCCCGGAAAACGATGAGTATCCGCCCCGGTACGCCTCCCCGCTGTCAATCTTCTTGCGATCGCGCTAATGATCACTTTCTTCTCTCTTCTGGTTGTTGCCCGGCGACTGTTGTCGCTGGGCAATGACGCGTGTGCGCATTACGGGCACCGCGCATGCGCAGTTCTGACCTGTTTGCAGCGCAGCGAAGAACCGCTGTGTGCGAACGGGTCGGAATGAGCCCCATAGATGGTCAGTTTTATGGGAGTGTTGCTAAAGTGTTTGCGTACACTGACAATCGTTGGTTCACAATGAAGGCCACAGCCATGTCTGCATCCACCTCTGAATATGGCCCAGTGCTCCATTCAGGAAAAGGGTAGAAGGAACTTTACTGTAGGAACCGGAGATTGATTGCTGGTGTATATGTAAACACCTCACTCTGGGAAACATGTTTTTCTAAAGAAGGTCTGGTTATATTTTTAATGCTTTTTTAGATAAAATAAATAAATAAATAAAAATGTAAAGCCTTTATGGGGTATGTTCAATTGATGTCTGATCCTTTCCAACGGAAAGGATGCAACATTTGAGTAATCAATGAGCGGCTTGGTCGTTCACGACAATGCCAATCTGACTTTAATTAAAGTTGGATTGACATTGTCAGAAACTGGGCCAAAACTTGTCGGAGTTGGCCGCCACTTTCGAAAAAACGTGGCTCTGCGGCTATCCACGTGTTTTCCGACTTGTTGGAAAATCTGAGGGGGCATTGAATAGGTCAGAACCCCCTTCTGACCTAAAAAAGTCAGAAACTGACGTCTTTTCGACAAGACCGCAGTTTCTGACGAGAATTGAATACACACCTATGTCTACATTTAATTCTACGGATGCAAATTACTTTCCTTTTTAATGCTGATGTACTGTTCGCGATATTCATTCACTTTAAATTTAACAAAAACATTTTGTAAATGTGATTATTGTAAAAGCCGTCTGTGAGCATTGTGTCTGAAGCCCATTAGCTTTTTAAAGCATGAAATATTGGAATTCGGAACAAGCTGGTTGTTTCTAAAGTAACGTCCAACGGAAGAATGTCTTCATGCATCATCTGTTCTCCCCTGCTCTCCATGTGAACGTTAGAATGTTTTGTGCTGACCTTGAGCATGTTTGTAATTGCAGTCTTTACTGAATAAAGTCACTGATATATACGGTATATATTATATTCTGATTAACTGCATAGAATTTAGTTATATATATATATCTATCTATCTATCCATGCAATGTAAAAGTCCTGTTTTGTGACTGTGCAATTGTTGTGTGAATAGAGCCATTATAGCAGCTGTGCATTTTCATGGAGTGATTGAGAGCACAGAAGTAGGTTAGTAGGTTATAAATGAATGATCTGTTCAGTTGGACATCTGCTCCGGCACCTTGGAAAACACAGTGATGTGAAAGAAAGGGATTGTCGCTCCTCGCTGAATATGGACATACTCTGCAGAGGAGCTCTTATTTATCCTCTGGTGACGGGCACTGTCACTGTCTAGTCCAGTGGTTCTCAAGCATTTTCCACCAGTGTCCCTTTGGCTGCCTATTTGTGTTATTTGTACCCCCAGTATTTACAAAACATTTGTAATGAATATAGTTGTTGTTAGAAAACAAATGTTTAGGCACCACTGTATATAAAAGCAATATGCTGTATGTGTTTCAAACAAGGTATATAAAAGAACATTCTTACAACTTTTTTATTTTGAATCCTGTAGAAACTGATAAAACATATATTAACATGCAATATAGGCTGATGTTCTGCTCACAAATTCTACCATTTGTGTCACTGTGTCAGAAATGGTCTGGATTTCACTAAATCCATATAATCTCTTTTATGTAGGAAACATCAGTGATCATGTTACTCTATTTTCCTGAATGTTAGCAAGTCACAAGGTTCAAAAGGTTGACATCACACTTTTTTTTCTTCTTTTTTTTTTTTGCTAAATCTTGAATATTTAATGTTTTGTGGAAACCATCGTTACAATCGTAGACCACCGTGGGCTCGCTTCTCTTGCCACGCTTCGGGGAAGGTGGCTCACTCCGCTACCACTGCACTCGTCACAGGTTACAATTCCCAATCATAGTCCGCGTTGATAGTAAATCAAGCAAATGTTGGGAAAGCATGTGAAAAACCTAAAAAAACATGTGCCGTCTATTTGTGTGTCAACAATTGTCATGTGTCAACCTTTTGTACCTGTCGACCTAACACATGTCAACTATATTGTGTCGACTTATTGACTGTCGGGCTAGACAGTGTAGATTTATCATCTGGATACCAGATCCCACCACCGCCTTTAAGAGCCAGGGCACGGTTTGGATGGGGTAACATTGCAGAGATGGTAGAAATAGAGTGCAGACTTGCATTGTGTCAATGTGCATTACTGGACACAATTATTTCTGCCAGCAAGTAGGCGTACGCTGGTACATGCATGTGCAAGGTCCTAAACTGTTTTCTCTTTAGAACGCAGTTTAAGACCTGGAGGGGGGCAGTAACAGGTCATCGACACTCCATATTAAAGGCGCGGTCCGAACAATGGAGGTTTGTCTGGACCGTTGGAGGGGCGGGCTGCAACCCTTAACATAGTGGGTAGCCACCTGCCTTTGCAGCTAGGGCTTCTTGAAACATGTGAAAGAATCGCCACCGTGCGATGCTTTTGCATGTGTGCGGGGGGGGGGGGGATAAGGATTTGGTATGCAGGGGGTACATGCACTGTGCTTGGCGTCCTCCCGCATGTCAAAGAAATTGATCATACATGTGCGTTTTGTCGCACATCTATGATCAGGTCTAAATTACCCCCTTAATGCAGGGCGGGCCGGGGACAAGGTAGTATGGATGTGTGGAGGGGGCTCGGCCAAGACCCATCTTCTGGAGAGGAGGTTCCATACAATGAGCATTTCTGTAGCCCACAGTGCCCTATGTGCCATTGTAGTCTTGAATATTGTGTTAATCGGGCTGGCCTTAGGTTCGTGATGTTAGCCGAATAGTGTTCTAAAGAAAAAGCCACTGCTCTGCAATATGATTATTATTGTTTACTCCGCATAGTTGTGTTTGGGAGCAGAATAATAGCATATGTTTCCCATTCATACAGAATACTTGTAAAATGCTTGCATGGCACTACAAATGTCAAAATAAAATTTCTCTATCGTCCTAGTGGATGCTGGGGTTCCTGAAAGGACCATGGGGAATAGCGGCTCCGCAGGAGACAGGGCACAAAAAGTAAAGCTTTAGGATCAGGTGGTGTGCACTGGCTCCTCCCCCTATGACCCTCCTCCAAGCCTCAGTTAGATTTTTGTGCCCGGCCGAGAAGGGTGCAATCTAGGTGGCTCTCCTAAAGAGCTGCTTAGAAAAGTTTAGCTTAGGTTTTTTATTTTACAGTGAGTCCTGCTGGCAACAGGATCACTGCAACGAGGGACTTAGGGGAGAAGAAGTGAACTCACCTGCGTGCAGGATGGATTGGCTTCTTGGCTACTGGACATTAGCTCCAGAGGGACGATCACAGGTACAGCCTGGATGGTCACCGGAGCCTCGCCGCCGGCCCCCTTGCAGATGCTGAAACGAGAAGAGGTCCAGAATCGGCGGCAGAAGACTCCTCAGTCTTCTTAAGGTAGCGCACAGCACTGCAGCTGTGCGCCATTTTCCTCTCAGCACACTTCACACGGCAGTCACTGAGGGTGCAGGGCGCTGGGAGGGGGGCGCCCTGGGAGGCAAATGAAAACCTTTTTTGGCTAAAAATACCTCACATATAGCCTCCGGGGGCTATATGGAGATATTTAACCCCTGCCAGAATCCGTTAAGAGCGGGAGACGAGGCCGCCGAAAAAGGGGCGGGGCCTATCTCCTCAGCACACAGCGCCATTTTCCCTCACAGAAAGGCTGGAGGGAAGGCTCCCAGGCTCTCCCCTGCACTGCACTACAGAAACAGGGTTAAAACAGAGAGGGGGGGCACTAATTTGGCGTTAGAAATATATAAAAAAGATGCTATAAGGGAAAACACTTATATAAGGTTGTCCCTATATAATTATAGCGTTTTTGGTGTGTGCTGGCAAACTCTCCCTCTGTCTCTCCAAAGGGCTAGTAGGTCCTGTCCTCTATCAGAGCATTCCCTGTGTGTGTGCTGTGTGTCGGTACGTGTGTGTCGACATGTATGAGGACGATGTTGGTGAGGAGGCGGAGCAATTGCCTGTAATGGTGATGTCACTCTCTAGGGAGTCGACACCGGAATGGATGGCTTATTTAGGGAATTACGTGATAATGTCAACACGCGCCAAGGTCGGTTGACGACATGAGACAGCCGACAAACAATTAGTACCGGTCCAGACGTCTCAAAAACACCGTCAGGGGTTTTAAAACGCCCGTTTACTTTAGTCGGTCGACACAGACACAGACAGGGACACTGAATCCAGTGTCGACGGTGAATAAACAAACGTATTCCTTATTAGGGCCACACGTTAAGGGCAATGAAGGAGGTGTTACATATTTCTGATACTACAAGTACCACAAAAGAGGGTATTATGTGGGATGTGAAAAAACTACCGTAGTTTTTCCTGAATCAGATAAATTAAATGAAGTGTGTGATGATGCGTGGGTTCCCCCCGATAGAAAATATGGGCGGTATACCTTTTCCCGCCAGAAGTTAGGGCGCGTTGGGAAACACCCCTTAGGGTGGATAAGGCGCTCACACGCTTATCAGAACAAGTGGCGGTACCGTCTATAGATAGGGCCGTCCTCAAGGAGCCAGCTGACAGGAGGCTGGAAAAATATCATAAAAAGTATATACACACATACTGGTGTTATACTGCGACCAGCGATCGCCTCAGCCTGGATGTGCAGAGCTGGGGTGGCTTGGTCGGATTCCCTGACTAAAAATATTGATACCCTTGACAGGGACAGTATTTTATTGACTATAGAGCATTTAAAGGATGTATTTCTATATATGCGAGATGCACAGAGGGATATTTGCACTCTGGCATCAAGAGTAAGTGCGATGTCCATATCTGCCAGAAGATGTTTATGGACACGACAGTGGTCAGGTGATGCAGATTCCAAACGGCACAAAGGTGTATTGCCGTATAAAGGAAGAGGAGTTATTTGGGGTCGGTCCATCGGACCTGGTGGCCACGGCAACTGCTGGAAAATCCACCGTTTTTACCCTAAGTCACATCTCTGCAGAAAAAGACACCGTCTTTTCAGCTTCAGTCCTTTCGTCCCTATAAGAGTCATATCTGCCCAGGGATAGAGGAAAGGGAAGAAGACTGCAGCAGGCAGCCCATTCCCAGGAACAGAAGCGTTCCACCGCTTCTGACAAGCTCTCAGCATGACGCTGAGACCGTACAGGACCCCTGGATCCTACAAGTAGTATCCCAGGGGTACAGTTTGGAATGTCGAGACGTTTCCCCTGCGCAGGCTCCTGAAGTCTGCTTTACCAAGGTCTCCCTCCGACAAGGAGGCAGTATGGGAAAAAATTCACGAGCTGTATTCCCAGCAGGTGATAATTAAATTACCCCTCCTACAACAAGAAAAGGGGGTATTATTCCACACTATATTGTGGTACTGAAGCCAGAAGGCTAGGTGAGACCTATTCTAAATCTAAAAAAATTTGAACACTTACAAAGGTTCAAATCAAGATGGAGTCACTCAGAGCAGTGATAACGAACCGGGAAGAAGGGGACTATCTGGTGTCCCGAGACATCAGGGATGCTTACCTCCATGTCCCAAATTTGCCCTTATCACTAAGGGTACCTCAGGTTCGTGGTACAGAACTGTCACTATCAGTTTCAGACGCTGCCGTTTGGATTGTCTACGGCACCCCGGGTCTTTACCAAGGTAATGGCCGAAATGATGGTTCTTCTTCGAAGAAAAGGCGTCTTAATTATCCCTTACTTGGACGATCTCCTGATAAGGGCAAAGTCCAGGGAACAGTTGGAGGTCGGAGTAGCACTATCTCGGATACTGTTACAACAGCAGGGGTGGATTCTAAATATTCCAAAATCGCAGCTGATCCCGACAACAAGTCTCCTGTGCTTAGGGATGATTCTGGACACAGTCCAGAAAAAGGTGTTTCTCCCGGAAGAGAAAGCCAGGGAATTATCCGAGCTAGTCAGGAACCTCCTAAAATCAGTGCATCATTGCACAAGGGCCATGGTAAAAAAAATGGTGACTTCCTTCGAAGCAATTCCAGTCGGCAGATTTCATGCAAGAACTTTTCAGTGGGATCTGCTGGACAAATGGTCCGGATCGCATCTTCAGATGCATCAGCGGATAACCCTATATCCAAGGACAAGGGTGTCTCTCCTGTGGTGGTTACAGAGTGCTCATCTTCTAGAGGGCCGCAGATTCGGCATTCAGTTTTGGATGTTGGTGACCACGGAGACCAGCCCGAGAGGCTGGGGAGCAGTCACACAAGGAAAAAATTTCCAGGGAGTGTGATCAAGTCTGGAGATTTTTCTCCACATAAATATAGCTAAGGGTAAATTTATAATGCTCTAAGCTTAGCAAGACCTCTGCTTCAAGGTCAGCCGGTATTGATCCAGTGGGATAAAACATCACGGCAGTCGCCCACGTAAATAGACAGGGCGGCACAAGAAGCAGGAGGGCAGTGGCAAAAACTGCAAGGACTTTTCGCTGGGCGGAAAATCATGTGATAGCAGTGTTTCATTCCGGGAATGGAAACTGGGAAGCAGACTTCCTCAGTAGGCACGACCTCCACCCGGCAGAGTGGGAACTTCATGGGGAAGTTTTCCACATAATTGTAAACCGTTGGGAATTACCAAAGGTGGACATGATGGCGTCCCGTCTGAACAAAAAACGGGACAGGTATTGCGCCAGGTTAAGAGACCCTCAGGCAATAGCTGTGGACGTTCTGGTAACACCGTGGGTGTACCAGTCGGTGTATGTGTTCCATCCTCTGCTTTTCATACCTAAGGTACTGAGAATTATAAGACGTAGAGGAGTAAGAACTATACTCATGGCTCCGGATTGGCCAAGAAGGACTTGGTACCCGGAACTTCAAGAGATGCTCACAGAGGACTTATGGCCTCTGCCGCTAAGAAGGGACTTGTTTCAGCAAGTACCATGTCTGTTCCAAGACTTACCGCAGCTGCGTTTGACGGCATGGCGGTGGAACGCCGGATCCTAAGGGAAAAGGCATTCAGGAAGAGGTCATTCCTACCCTGGTCAAAGCCAGAAAGGAGGTGACCGCACAACATTATCACCACATGTGGCGAAAATATGTTGCGTGGTGTGAGGCCAGGAAGGCCCCACGAAGAAATTTCAACTCGGTCGATTCCTGCATTTCTTGCAAACAGGAGTGTCTATGGGCCTCAAATTGGGGTCCATTAAGGTTCAAATTTCGGCCCTGTCGATTTTTCTTCCAGAAAGAATTGGCTTCAGTTCCTGAAGTCCAGAAGTTTGTCAAGGGAGTATTGCATATACAACCCCCTTTTGTGCCTCCAGTGGCACTGTGGGATCTCAACGTAGTTCTGGGATTCCTCAAAACACATTGGTTTAAAACCAGTCAAATCTGTGGATTTGAAGCATCTCACATGAAAAGTGAACATGCTCTTGGACCTGGCCTGGACCAGGCGAGTGTCAAATTGGTGGGTTTTTTCTCAAAAAAGCCCATATCTGTTTGTCCATTCGGACAGGGCAGAGCTGCGGACTCGTCCCCAGTTCTCTCCCTAAGGTGGTGTCAGTGTTTCACCTGAACCAGCTTATTGTGGTGTCTTGCGCCTACTAGGGACTTGGAGGACTCCAAGTTGCTAGATGTGGTCAGGGCCCTGAAAATATAGGTTCCAGGACGGCTGGAGTCAGGAAAACTGACTTGCTGTTATCCTGTATGCACCCAACAAACTGGGTGCTCTTGCTTTTAAGCAGACTTTTGCTAGTTGGATGTGTAATACAATTCAGCTTGCACATTCTGTGGCAGGCCTGCCACAGCCAAAATATGTAAATGCCCATTCCACAAGGAAGGTGGGCTCATCTTGGGCGGCTGCCCGAGGGGTCTCGGCTTTACAACTTTGCCGAGCGGCTATTTAGTCAGGGGCAAACACGTTTGTAAAATCCTACAAATTTGATACCCTGGCTAAGGAGGACCTGGAGTTCTCTCATTCGGTGCTGCAGAGTCATCCGCACTCTCCCGCCCGTTTGGGAGCTTTGGTATAATCCCCATGGTCCTTTCAGGAACCCCAGCATCCACTAGGACGATAGAGAAAATAAGAATTTACTTACCGATAATTCTATTTCTCGGAGTCCGTAGTGGATGCTGGGCGCCCATCCCAAGTGCGGATTATCTGCATTACTTGTACATAGTTACAAAAATCGGGTTGTTATTGTTGTGAGCCATCTTTTCAGAGGCTCCGCTGTTATCATACTGTTAACTGGGTTCAGATCACAGGTTGTACAGTGTGATTGGTGTGGCTGGTATGAGTCTTACCCGGGATTCATAAATCCTTCCTTATTGTGTACGCTCGTCCGGGCACAGTACCTAACTGAGGCTTGGAGGAGGGTCATAGGGGGAGGAGCCAGTGCACACCACCTGATCCTAAAGCTTTACTTTTTGTGCCCTGTCTCCTGCGGAGCCGCTATTCCCCATGGTCCTTTCAGGAACCCCAGCATCCACTACGGACTCCGAGAAATAGAATTATCGGTAAGTAAATTCTTATTTTTTTTTTGAAAGTTATTAGGTGTTTTCAAAGGTTTTATTTTCAGATTAGTAAGGGAGGGATGCAGTTAATTTGCCTGTGTCACGCTCGGCGTAAGTTGGGGTTCCGACAACCGAGTTTTGGCTGAAGGGACAGCTACCTGTGAGGAGAATAAACGAGGTGGCTGAATGTAATTCCTCCTCATGGGGTGGAAGCCAAACTAAGTGTTAACTTTGGCCGGAGGGCGGAAAGAAAAGGAGGACTTCGTAGGAAGATAACTGTAGATTTAATGAATAATCAGGCTGTACACGAATATTGGAGAAATAGAAGAAACTGGAAGAATTAGAGTCTATGGTTAAATGACTTGAAGAGTGAAGCTGAAGAACTCCAGTAAAGAAGAACTGAAGACTGTGGTTTGTGATTGAAAGACGAGGCTGAAGAACTTGGACTTGAAGAAATGAAGACGTCTGCGGGAACCGCCGTTAGCACCTGGAGCTCCTGTACGACCTGGGACCCCGTGAGCGCTTCCACGAGTGGCAATGGACTTAGACAGCAGGACTGCAGCAGCGTTTAGGTAACCGATGGATGAGAGCAACCAGGACCAGGGAACCAGAAGTAACCTGGAGCACAGAGCTGGAGAACCTTTCACAAGGAGGTACCTTGAAGCACTGGCACTCTCCCTCTGAGCCAGCCCCCTTTTGTAGGGGAAGAACACACAGGATTGGCTGGACACAGACTGGGAACTTCATTGGTAATACTCTGGTCTCCAGCATGGCTGCCCCCAGCACAGGAGACATACTTAGCTGTTAGCACACAGCTTTAGGCAGCTTCTGTCTCTGACACATTATACTGTGTCACCACTAGAGGACCTTACTGCAGCTATCCCCGCCGCAGCGCCCGGCTCTCCAGACCCCCGGCCCTTGGCAGCCGCACATCCGTCCAGGAGGACCCGCAGCCAGCAGCTCCCTGCAGCCGCGCCAACCAGCGGGCGGCAACCCGTGGGAGCACCCGCCAGAGGTAAGGCTCCGGAGCCTGACAGCCCACAGTCGGGATCCTGGCAGTCAGGATACCGACGCCGAAATCCTGACAGCCAGAATCCCTGCTCACAGGGGCTATTCCCACTCGTGGGTATCCACAACACCCATAGAGCGGGAATAGAACCTGTGTTGAGCGCAGCGAGCCACCGATCCCGCAGTATGGCAAGCGCAGCAAGCCCCCAAGGGGACTCTTTGTGCTCGCCCTGCGGCTGACGTACTGACGGCTTGGATGCCATTGTCGGTATACTGACACCCGGTACCCCGAACGTATGTAAATCATACTAAAACCGTAATGAAGGCACTGTTTATCTAGTAGCACTTTTCTGTTAACCTCTGAGCTGTGTCTGATGCTGGCAAGGGTTGTTTTGTTGCAGGGAGTTTAAATAAGTACAATATTTCGTGTTCCTTGGCGGCAGTTTTTTTTTTTCTTTTTTTTTTCTTCTTCTATTGAGTCACTTGCCATTTGTATAGTTAGAACAGGCCTTGACAGATTCCTACCTGTCAAGGGACTCCTCTTTGTATGTGGTATTCTCTGTCCAGTTGTTACCAACCATTTTGGACACAACAGTCTATCTTGATTGTATCAGCTGCCTTGCATGTATACTGTGTTGAGGTGACACATGCTAGTATAATTCTGTGTGTTGTGATACCACAGGCTGATCTAACACAGTTTATCAAGTTGCCATTTATTGGTTATAACGTAGTACTCTATGTGACAAAAGTGATTGGACACTGACAGCAAATACACAAGATTTTATTGACATATGAAAAGAGAAAAGTAGTAGGTGCATGGCAGCAATTTTCACAATTTTCTATTGGGATTATAGTGATATTGGCGCCAGGATAACCTATTTTCTTTATTAGAAGATTTTATTGATGTCAGTACTTTATAGGTCCACCACATGCAGTGATTACTGCAGACACCCTTTTTGGCAAACTGTCCACAAGTTCCTGGACAACAGCAGGCGGTATGTTTTGTCCTTCTGCCTTAAGTACGGTGACCAACTGTGACACCGCAGCAGGTCAAGTCGTTCTAGATCGCACCCGTCTCTCCAATTCGTCCCAGAGGTTCTCAGTGGGGTTAAGATCTGGACTCTGAACTGGTGGCCAGTCCATCCGGGTTGTTGTATACCAGTCTAACGTCACCCTGGAAACATGAAATTGAGAAGCCTACGATGATCCCCTTTTCAAATTTGGTTTGCTCCTTTTGGTAAGCCATTTCGTTAGCAAATGATCTAATCAGTGCCCCCCCTAACCATTTTATACCTACATGAACACTGGTCTGCTGCAGGAGTAGACCATTTCACTTGCGCAGGGTGGAGGGGGGTGTCCAATCACTTTTGTCTACATGTGTATGTGTTTGAGAATTGCCTTTGCCATCCAAACCCCACCCTTCAAACGCGGTCCTAAAGACACCCCAAAGGCCCAGGTTTTAAATTTGTGAACCTCTAGGCTCTTATAAAAAAAATAATAATAATAATTTTGGTTCTGTGATCTACAATATCTGGACATTTTAAGTACAATCTGCAACATTAATCTGCTGCAAATGATATGCATTGAGCATAACCCATCTGCTATAAAACATAACATCACTCACATAATTGCAGTGGCTGTCTCATTTACATTTACATCTATACTGACCAGAATGGGCATTTAAATGGACTTCATTCTACAGACAAGTACCGGTGTGCTATTTTTAAAGGGTGAAGTTTGTAAAAGCTTTACTTGTCATATCTATTATACATAATTCTAGAAGTACACTAATATAGTCACCCCTAGAACTTTTGGCTTAGATCAAGTGTAGTATATATTTTTAGTGGAGTTGATGGAGCCCCCAATAATGGAAGGAGTTACATGATCGTAGTCAAAGTTCATCCTGACAGAAAGCCATAGACATTGTGTACCCTAGTGCTCCAGCTGGCTAGAGTTGTCTGACCATGCGGAGGGGTAGAGCACATTTGACTTTCTGGAAACTGCTGGCATCGCTTTTTTTTTTTTTTTTTTACCCTGGCCTTATGGATGGGCATATAGAACTTTAGCATCTGTCTGAGCAGCTGAGACATTCCAATTGCTGATTTATTTATTCATGCATTCATTTCCAGTGCTTGGCACATTTAAACACTATAATTTTGTATTTGATTGGGAGTAACAGGTCAGATGGTTAAGTGCCATCAGCGCCCTTTGTCTAGTGGAGGTTGAGGTGGGGGCCAACTTCAATGAGAGGCCTTACCCTTTGTGGCAAAGAGTGGTCTAAGGACACTTGCTCCCTAAGAGGCCTCAAGGCTCCAAGGGTTGGGCAGAGTAGGTGCACTTATTCTTTTGAGCGGTCCTTAGTTAATTTTTTCCACATTCACTGGCTGATTGGTGATACAAATACACATGGAACCGTGCTCATCTAGTACAGCTCCCTCGCAAACGTGCACTTCCGGGGGAACTAGGCTATCCGGCCCCTAGCCCCACTACGGGAGTGCACAGAGACGCTCCCATTGTAGTGAATGGGGCGTATGAGCGTCACAAACGCAGGCGCAGCCCAGATGCTGCAATAGGCACGCTTAGTGGGCGTGCCCAGGCACAGACGGACCACGATTAGCATGGCTCCATCTGTATGTAAAGACATTATGTGTGAATATAGACTTACACAATAGAAAACTGTGTTTCTCTATCGTCCTAAGTGGATGCTGGGGTTCCTGAAAGGACCATAGGAGGGGAATAGCGGCTCCGCAGGAGACAGGGCACAAAAAAGTAAAGCTTTACTAGGTCAGGTGGTGTGCACTGGCTCCTCCCCCTATGACCCCCCTCCAGACTCCAGTTAGATTTTGTGCCCGAACGAGAAGGGTGCAATCTAGGTGGCTCTCCTAAAGAGCTGCTTAGAGAAAGTTTAGTTTAGGTTTTTTTCTTTACAGTGAGTCCTGCTGGCAACAGGATCACTGCAACGTGGGACTTAGGGGGAAAGTAGTAAACTCACCTGCATGCAGAGTGGATTTGCTGCTTGGCTACTGGACACCATTAGCTCCAGAGGGATCGAACACAGGCCCAGCCGTGGAGTCCGGTCCCGGAGCCGCGCCGCCGACCCCCTTGCAGATGCTGAAGCGTGAAGAGGTCCGGAAACCGGCGGCTGAAGACTCCTCAGTCTTCATAAGGTAGCGCACAGCACTGCAGCTGTGCGCCATTTTCCTCTCAGCACACTTCACTGGGCAGTCACTGAGGGTGCAGAGCGCTGGGGGGGGGCGCTCTGAGAGGCAAATATAAACCTTATACAAGGCTAAAAATACCTCACATATAGCCCATAGGGGCTATATGGAGATATTTAACCCCTGCCTGACTGGAAAAATAGCGGGAGAAGAACCCGCCGAAAAAGGGGCGGGGCCTATCTCCTCAGCACACGGCGCCATTTTCTGTCACAGCTCCGCTGGTCAGAACGGCTCCCAGGTCTCTCCCCTGCACTGCACTACAGAAACAGGGTAAAACAGAGAGGGGGGGCACATTAATGGCTATATATATATATATTAAAGCAGCTATAAGGGAGCACTTAATATAAGGATATCCCTTGTATATATAGCGCTTTGTGGTGTGTGCTGGCAGACTCTCCCTCTGTCTCCCCAAAAGGGCTAGTGGGTCCTGTCTTCATTAGAGCATTCCCTGTGAGTTTGCGGTGTGTGTCGGTACGTGGTGTCGACATGTATGAGGACGATATTGGTGTGGAGGCGGAGCAATTGCCAAATATGCAGATGTCACCCCCCAGGGGGTCGACACCAGAATGGATGCCTTTATTTGTGGAATTACGTGATGGTTTATCTTCCCTTAAACAGTCAGTTGAGGACATGAGGCGGCCGGACAATCAATTAATGCCTGTCCAGGCGCCTCAAACACCGTCAGGGGCTGTAAAACGCCCTTTGCCTCAGTCGGTCGACACAGACCCAGACACGGGCACTGATTCCAGTGACGACGGTAGAAATTCAAACGTATTTTCCAGTAGGGCCACACGTTATATGATTTTGGCAATGAAGGAGACGTTACATTTAGCTGATACTACAGATACCGTAAAACAGGGTATTATGTATGGTGTGAAAAAACTACAAACAGTTTTTCCTGAATCAGAAGAATTAAATGACGTGTGTGATGAAGCGTGGGTTGCTCCTGATAAAAAGTTGATAATTTCAAAAAAGTTATTGGCATTATACCCTTTCCCGCCAGAGGTTAGGGCGCGCTGGGAAACACCCCCTAAGGTGGACAAGGCGCTCACACGCTTATCCAAACAAGTGGCGTTACCCTCTCCTGAGACGGCCGCACTTAAGGATCCATCAGATAGAAAGATGGAAGTTATTCAAAAGAATATATACACACATGCAGGTGTTATACTACGACCAGCTATAGCAACTGCCTGGATGTGCAGTGCTGGAGTAGTTTGGTCAGAATCCCTGATTGAAAATATTGATACCCTAGATAGGGACAATGTTTTACTGTCGTTAGAACAAATAAAGGATGCATTTATCTATATGCGTGATGCACAGAGGGATATTTGCACACTGGCATCTCGGGTGAGTGCTATGTCCATTTCAGCCAGAAGAGCCTTATGGACACGACAGTGGACAGGCGATGCGGATTCAAAACGTCACATGGAGGTTTTGCCGTATAAAGGGGAGGAGTTATTTGGAGTTGGTCTATCAGACTTGGTGGCCACGGCTACTGCCGGGAAATCCACTTTTTTACCTCAAGTCACTCCCCAACAGAGAAAGGCACCGACCTTTCAACCGCAGCCTTTTCGCTCCTACAAAAATAAGAGAGCAAAGGGCTTGTCGTACCTGCCACGAGGCAGAGGAAGAGGGAAGAGACACCAACAGGCAGCTCCTTCCCAGGAACAGAAGCCCTCCCCGGCTCCTGCAAAAACCTCAGCATGACGCTGGGGCCTCTCAAGCGGACTCGGGGACAGTGGGGGGCCGTCTCAAAAATTACAGCGCGCAGTGGGCTCACTCGCAGGTAGACCCCTGGATCCTGCAGATAATATCTCAGGGGTACAGGTTGGAATTAGAGACGGATCCTCCTCATCGTTTCCTGAAGTCTGCCTTACCAACCGTCTCTTCCGAAAGGGAGAGGGTGTTGGAAGCCATTCACAAGCTGTACGCTCAGCAGGTGATAGTCAAAGTACCCCTATTACAACAAGGAAAGGGGTATTATTCCACTCTATTTGTGGTACCGAAGCCGGATGGCTCGGTAAGGCCTATTCCAAATCTGAAGTCCTTGAACCTCTACATAAAAAAGTTCAAGTTCAAGATGGAGTCACTCAGAGCAGTGATAGCGAACCTGGAAGAAGGGGACTTTATGGTATCCTTGGACATCAAGGATGCGTATCTACACGTTCCGATTTACCCCGCACACCAGGGGTACCTCAGGTTCATTGTTCAAAACTGTCACTATCAGTTTCAGACGCTGCCGTTCGGATTGTCCACGGCGCCTCGGGTCTTTACTAAGGTAATGGCCGAGATGATGATTCTTCTTCGAAGAAAAGGCGTATTAGTTATCCCATACTTGGACGATCTCCTTATAAGGGCAAGGTCCAGAGAACAGCTGGAGACAGCTTTAGCACTATCTCAAGAGGTGCTAAGACAACACGGGTGGATTCTGAATATTCCAAAATCCCATTTAATCCCGACAACTCGTCTGCTGTTCCTAGGAATGATTCTGGACACGGTTCAGAAAAAGGTTTTCCTTCCAGAGGAAAAAGCCAAGGAGTTATCCGATCTGGTCAGGAACCTCCTAAAACCAGGAAAAGTGTCAGTACATCAATGCACAAGAGTCCTGGGAAAAATGGTGGCTTCTTACGAAGCAATTCCATTCGGCAGATTCCATGCAAGAATATTCCAAAGGGATCTGTTGGACAAATGGTCAGGGTCGCATCTGCAGATGCACCTGCGAATAACCCTGTCACCAAAGACAAGGGTGTCACTTCTGTGGTGGTTGCAGAAGGCTCACCTATTAGAAGGCCGCAGATTCGGCATTCAGGATTGGATCCTGGTGACCACGGACGCCAGCCTGAGAGGCTGGGGAGCAGTCACACAAGGAAGAAACTTCCAGGGAGTATGGACGAGTCTGGAAAAGTCTCTTCACATAAACATTCTGGAACTAAGAGCAATCTACAATGCTCTAAGCCAGGCGGAACTTCTCCTGCAAGGAAAGCCGGTGTTGATTCAGTCGGACAACATCACGGCGGTCGCCCATGTAAACAGGCAGGGCGGCACAAGAAGCAGGAGTGCAATGGCAGAAGCTGCCAAGATTCTTCGCTGGGCGGAGAATCACGTGATAGCACTGTCAGCAGTGTTCATCCCGGGCGTGGACAACTGGGAAGCAGACTTCCTCAGCAGACACGATCTTCATCCGGGAGAGTGGGGTCTACATCCAGAAGTCTTCAACATGTTAATAGACCGTTGGGAAAGACCAATTGTAGACATGATGGCGTCTCGCCTCAACAAGAAACTGGACAAATATTGCGCCAGGTCAAGAGATCCACAGGCAATAGCTGTGGACGCACTGGTAACTCCTTGGGTGTACCAGTCAGTGTATGTGTTTCCTCCTCTGCCGCTCATACCAAAGGTATTGAAGATCATACGGCAAAGAAGAGTAAGAACAATACTAGTGGTTCCGGATTGGCCGAGAAGGACTTGGTATCCGGAACTTCAAGAGATGCTCACGGACGAACCGTGGCCTCTACCTCTGAGAAGGGACCTGCTACAGCAGGGTCCCTGTCTTTTTCAAGACTTACCGCGGCTGCGTTTGACGGCATGGCGGTTGAACGCCAGATCCTAAAAGGGAAAGGCATTCCAGAAGAAGTCATTCCTACCTTGATTAAGGCACGGAAGGAAGTCACCGTGAAACATTATCACCGCATTTGGCGAAAATATGTAGCGTGGTGCGAGGATCGGAAGGTTCCGACGGAGGAATTCCAACTGGGTCGTTTCCTACATTTCCTGCAATCAGGATTATCTATGGGTCTCAAATTGGGATCCATTAAGGTTCAAATTTCGGCCCTGTCAATATTCTTCCAAAAAGAATTGGCCTCTGTCCCTGAGGTCCAGACTTTTGTCAAGGGAGTACTGCATATACAGCCTCCTGTGGTGCCTCCGGTGGCACCGTGGGATCTAAATGTAGTTTTAGATTTCCTCAAATCCCATTGGTTTGAACCATTGAAAAAGGTGGATTTGAAATATCTCACATTGAAAGTGACTATGTTACTAGCCCTGGCCTCTGCCAGGAGAGTATCTGAATTGGCGGCTTTATCTTATAAAAGTCCTTATCTAATCTTCCATTCGGATAGGGCAGAACTGCGGACTCGTCCGCATTTTCTCCCTAAAGTGGTATCAGCATTTCATCTGAACCAACCTATTGTGGTGCCTGCGGCCACTAGCGACTTGGAGGACTCCAAGTTGTTGGACGTTGTCAGAGCCTTAAAAATATACATTGCAAGGACGGCTGGAGTCAGAAAATCTGACTCGCTGTTTATATTGTATGCACCCAACAAGTTGGGCGCACCTGCTTCTAAGCAGTCGATTGCTCGTTGGATTTGTAACACAATTCAACTTGCACATTCTGTGGCAGGCCTGCCACAGCCTAAAACTGTAAAAGCCCACTCCACAAGGAAGGTGGGCTCATCTTGGGCGGCTGCCCGAGGGGTCTCGGCATTACAACTCTGCCGAGCAGCTACGTGGTCGGGGGAGAACACGTTTGTAAAATTTTACAAATTTGATACCCTGGCAAAGGAGGACCTGGAGTTCTCTCATTCGGTGCTGCAGAGTCATCCGCACTCTCCCGCCCGTTTGGGAGCTTTGGTATAATCCCCATGGTCCTTTCAGGAACCCCAGCATCCACTTAGGACGATAGAGAAAATAAGAATTTACTTACCGATAATTCTATTTCTCGGAGTCCGTAGTGGATGCTGGGCGCCCATCCCAAGTGCGGATTATCTGCAATACTTGTACATAGTTATTGTTAACTAATTCGGGTTATTGTTAAGGAGCCATCTTTAAGAGGCCCTTTCTGTTGTCATACTGTTAACTGGGTTTAGATCACAAGTTGTACGGTGTGATTGGTGTGGCTGGTATGAGTCTTACCCGGGATTCAAAATGCCTCCCTTATTGTGTATGCTCGTCCGGGCACAGTACCTAACTGGAGTCTGGAGGGGGGTCATAGGGGGAGGAGCCAGTGCACACCACCTGACCTAGTAAAGCTTTACTTTTTTGTGCCCTGTCTCCTGCGGAGCCGCTATTCCCCTCCTATGGTCCTTTCAGGAACCCCAGCATCCACTACGGACTCCGAGAAATAGAATTATCGGTAAGTAAATTCTTATTTTTGTATACAACTAAGCTTTCATGACAATATGTGGCTAGTGTTCTTGCTAGGATGCGAGCAGGGCAGGGAGTGCACGCTCAAAAGGGGGGGGAGTGGTGAGGTACCATCGGTGTCTCTATTGGGGGCGGAGCGGCCCCATCAGGGTCACAAATGGTGGTGTGCCCAGCTGTTGGTGTCACTAACGGGGGCGTGCCCAGCACTAAGCTCTTTTTTTAATGTGAATACATGCCGCATCTGTACATGCAGCGGCACTGCAATGCCAGGCTATTTTAGCATGGTGTCGGTAAAAGGGCAGATCGTATTTGGCCCTTTAAAAATCGAGCACGGCACCCTGCTAAAAAAGCCTAGCACTAAAGCTAGGTACACACTATACAATTATTGGGCCAATTTGCCAATAATTGGAAGAACAACCCAAGTTATTAAGTTAATTCGGGAAAATCTTGCTAACACACACATGAACAATCGATTTTCCGTTCTGTACCAAACCAAAGATATCTGCCACAATCTTGAGCAGTGTGTGCGTTCTCAATAATCTTCCCGTATTTCCTATTTCTCTATCGTCCTAGTGGATGCTGGGGTTCCTGAAAGGACCATGGGGAATAGCGGCTCCGCAGGAGACAGGGCACAAAAAGTAAAGCTTTTTCAGATCAGGTGGTGTGCACTGGCTCCTCCCCCTATGACCCTCCTCCAGACTCCAGTTAGATTTTTGTGCCCGGCCGAGAAGGGTGCAATCTAGGTGGCTCTCCTAAAGAGCTGCTTAGAAAAAGTTTAGCTAGGTTTTTTATTTTACAGTGATTCCTGCTGGCAACAGGATCACTGCAGCGAGGGACTGAGGGGAGAAGGAGTCAACTCACCTGCGTGCAGGATGGATTGGCTTCTTGGCTACTGGACATCAAGCTCCAGAGGGACGATCACAGGTACAGCCTGGATGGTCACCGGAGCCGCGCCGCCGGCCCCCTTGCAGATGCTGAAGTCAGAAGAGGTCCAGAATCGGCGGCTGAAGACTCCTGCAGTCTTCTAAAGGTAGCGCACAGCACTGCAGCTGTGCGCCATTTTCCTCTCAGCACACTTCACACGGCAGTCACTGAGGGTGCAGGGCGCTGGGAGGGGGGCGCCCTGGGAGGCAAATGAATACCTATAAAGGCTAAAAATACCTCACATATAGCCCCTAGAGGCTATATGGAGATATTTAACCCCTGCCTGATTTTTCTAAATAGCGGGAGACGAGCCCGCCAGAAAAGGGGCGGGGCCTATCTCCTCAGCACACGGCGCCATTTCCTCTCACAGCTCCGCTGGTCAGGACGGCTCCCAAGTCTCTCCCCTGCACTGCACTACAGAAACAGGGTAAAACAGAGAGGGGGGGGCAAATTTATGGCGATATTTTGATATAACAAAGCAGCTATAAGGGAGCACTTATTATAAGGCTATCCCTGATATATATATAGCGCTTTTGGTGTGTGCTGGCAAACTCTCCCTCTGTCTCCCCAAAGGGCTAGTGGGTCCTGTCTTCGTTAGGAGCATTCCCTGTGTGTCTGCTGTGTGTCGGTACGTGTGTGTCGACATGTATGAGGACGATATTGGTGTGGAGGCGGAGCAATTGCCAAATATGAGGATGTCACCCCCTAGGGAGTCGACACCAGAATGGATGCCTTTATTTATGGAACTACGGGATAGTGTCAACACGCTAAAGCAGTCGTTTGACGACATGAGGCGGCCGGACAATCAATTAGTGCCTGTCCAGGCGACTCAAACACCGTCAGGGGCTGTGAAACGCCCTTTGCCTCAGTCGGTCGACACAGACCCAGACGCAGGCACTGACTCCAGTGGTGACGGTGACGATTCAACCGTATTTTCCAGTAGGGCCACACGTTATATGATTTTGGCAATGAAGGAGGCGTTACATTTAGCTGATACTACAGGTACCACTAAACAGGGTATTATGTGGGGTATGAAAAAACTACCTATAGTTTTTCCTGAATCAGAAGAATTAAATGACGTGTGTAATGAAGCGTGGGTTGCCCCTGATAAAAAGCTGATAATTTCAAAGAAATTATTGGCATTATACCCTTTCCCGCCAGAGGTTAGGGAGCGCTGGGAAACACCTCCTAGGGTGGACAAGGCGCTAACACGCTTATCTAAACAAGTGGCGTTACCCTCTCCTGAGACGGCCGCACTTAAAGATCCATCAGATAGGAGGATGGAAAATATCCAAAAAAGTATATACACACATGCAGGTGTTATACTACGACCAGCTGTAGCGACTGCCTGGATGGGCAGTGCTGGGGTAGTTTGGTCAGAGTCCCTGATTGAAAATATTGATACCCTGGACAGGGACAATATTTTACTGTCGTTAGAACAAATAAAGGATGCATTTCTTTATATGCGTGATGCACAGAGGGATATCTGCACACTGGCATCACGGGTAAGTGCTATGTCCATTTCGGCCAGAAGAGCTTTGTGGACGCGACAGTGGACAGGCGATGCGGATTCAAAACGGCATATGGAAGTTTTGCCGTATAAAGGGGAGGAGTTATTTGGAGTCTGTCTATCAGATTTGGTGGCCACGGCTACAGCCGGGAAATCCACCTTTCTACCTCAAGTCACTCCCCAACAGAAAAAGGCACCGACTTTTCAACCGCAGCCCTTTCGTTCCTTTAAAAATAAGAGAGCAAAGGGCTATTCATATCTGCCACGAGGCAGAGGTCGAGGGAAGAGACAGCAACACGCAGCTCCTTCCCAGGAACAGAAGCCCTCCCCGGCTTCTACAAAAGCCTCAGCATGACGCTGGGGCTTCTCAAGCGGACTCGGGGACGGTGGGCGGTCGTCTCAAAAATTACAGCGCGCAGTGGGCTCACTCGCAGGTAGATCCCTGGATCCTGCAGATAATATCTCAAGGGTACAGGTTGGAATTAGAGACAGATCCACCTCGCCGTTTCCTGAAGTCTGCTTTACCAACGTCCCCCTCCGAAAGGGAGACGGTTTTGGAAGCCATTCACAAGCTGTACTCTCAGCAGGTGATAGTCAAGGTACCTCTTCTACAACAAGGGAAGGGGTATTATTCCACTCTTTTTGTGGTACCGAAGCCGGATGGCTCGGTAAGGCCTATTCTAAATCTGAAGTCCTTGAACCTGTACATAAAGAAGTTCAAGTTCAAGATGGAGTCACTCAGAGCAGTGATAGCGAACCTGGAAGAGGGGGACTTTATGGTATCCTTGGACATCAAGGATGCGTATCTCCACGTTCCAATTTACCCCTCACACCAGGGGTACCTCAGGTTCGTTGTACAAAACTGTCACTATCAGTTTCAGACGCTGCCGTTCGGATTGTCCACGGCACCTCGGATCTTTACAAAGGTAATGGCCGAGATGATGATTCTTCTTCGAAGAAAAGGCATATTAATTATCCCATACTTGGACGATCTCCTAATAAGGGCGAGGTCCAGAGAACAGCTAGAGATGGGATTAGCACTGTCTCAAGAAGTGCTAAAACAGCACGGGTGGATTCTGAATATTCCAAAATCCCAGTTAATGCCGACAACTCGTCTGCTGTTCCTAGGGATGATTCTGGACACGGTTCAGAAAAAGGTTTTTCTCCCGGAGGAAAAAGCCAAGGAGTTATCCGAGCTTGTCAGGAACCTCCTAAAACCAGGAAAGGTGTCTGTACATCAATGCACAAGAGTCCTGGGAAAAATGGTGGCTTCTTACGAAGCAATTCCATTCGGCAGATTCCACGCAAGAATTTTCCAAAGGGATCTGTTGGACAAATGGTCAGGGTCGCATCTTCAGATGCACCTACGGATAACCCTGTCTCCAAGGACAAGGGTGTCTCTTCTGTGGTGGTTGCAGAGTCCTCATCTATTGGAGGGCCGCAGATTCGGCATACAGGATTGGATCCTGGTGACCACGGACGCCAGCCTGAGAGGCTGGGGAGCAGTCACACAAGGAAGAAACTTCCAGGGAGTATGGACGAGCCTGGAAACGTCTCTTCACATAAACATTCTGGAACTAAGAGCAATATACAATGCTCTAAGCCAGGCAGAACCTCTGCTTCAGGGAAAACCGGTGTTGATCCAGTCGGACAACATCACGGCAGTCGCCCATGTGAACAGACAGGGCGGCACAAGAAGCAGGAGTGCAATGGCAGAAGCTGCAAGGATTCTTCGCTGGGCAGAGAATCATGTGATAGCACTGTCAGCAGTGTTCATCCCGGGAGTGGACAACTGGGAAGCAGACTTCCTCAGCAGACACGATCTTCACCCGGGAGAGTGGGGACTTCATCCAGAAGTCTTCCACATGCTGGTAACCCGTTGGGAAAGACCAATGGTGGACATGATGGCGTCTCGCCTCAACAAAAAACTGGACAGGTATTGCGCCAGGTCAAGAGATCCGCAGGCAATAGCTGTGGACGCGCTGGTAACGCCTTGGGTGTACCAGTCGGTGTATGTGTTTCCTCCTCTGCCTCTCATACCAAAAGTATTGAGAATTATACGGCAAAGAGGCGTAAGAACGATACTAGTGGTTCCGGATTGGCCAAGAAGGACTTGGTACCCGGAACTTCAAGAGATGATCACGGAAGATCCGTGGCCTCTACCTCTAAGGAGGGACTTGCTTCAGCAGGGTCCCTGTCTGTTTCAAGACTTACCGCGGCTGCGTTTGACGGCATGGCGGTTGAACGCCGGATCCTAAAGGAAAAAGGCATGCCGGAAGAAGTCATTCCTACTTTGATTAAAGCAAGGAAGGAAGTAACCGTGCAACATTATCACCGAATTTGGCGAAAATATGTTGCGTGGTGCGAAGATCGGAGTGCTCCGACGGAGGAATTTCAACTGGGTCGATTCCTACATTTCCTGCAATCAGGATTGTCTATGGGTCTCAAATTGGGATCTATTAAGGTTCAAATTTCGGCCCTGTCGATTTTCTTTCAAAAAGAATTGGCTTCAGTCCCTGAAGTCCAGACCTTTGTTAAGGGAGTGCTGCATATACAGCCTCCTGTGGTGCCTCCAGTGGCACCGTGGGATCTCAATGTGGTTTTGGACTTTCTAAAATCTCATTGGTTTGAACCACTAAATAAGGTGGATTTGAAATATCTCACTTGGAAAATGACCATGCTTCTAGCCCTGGCTTCTGCCAGGAGAGTATCAGAATTGGAAGCTTTATCTTACAAAAGCCCATATCTGATTTTCCATTCGGACAGGGCAGAACTGCGGACTCGTCCGCATTTTCTCCCTAAGGTGGTGTCAGCATTTCATCTGAACCAGCCTATTGTAGTGCCTGCGGCTACAAGTGACTTGGAGGACTCCAAGTTACTGGACGTTGTCAGAGCATTAAAAATATATATTGCAAGGACAGCTGGAGTCAGAAAATCTGACTCGTTGTTTATATTGTATGCACCCAACAAGATGGGTGCTCCTGCGTCTAAGCAGACGATTGCTCGTTGGATCTGTAGCACAATCCAACTTGCACATTCTGTGGCAGGCCTGCCACAGCCTAAATCTGTAAAGGCCCACTCCACAAGGAAGGTGGGCTCATCTTGGGCGGCTGCCCGAGGGGTCTCGGCATTACAACTTTGCCGAGCAGCTACGTGGTCAGGGGAGAACACGTTTGTAAAATTTTACAAATTTGATACTCTGGCTAAGGAGGACCTGGAGTTCTCTCATTCGGTGCTGCAGAGTCATCCGCACTCTCCCGCCCGTTTGGGAGCTTTGGTATAATCCCCATGGTCCTTTCAGGAACCCCAGCATCCACTAGGACGATAGAGAAAATAAGATTTTACTTACCGATAAATCTATTTCTCGGAGTCCGTAGTGGATGCTGGGCGCCCATCCCAAGTGCGGATTATCTGCAATAATTGTACATAGTTATTGTTAACTAATTCGGGTTATTGTTGAAGGAAGCCATCTTTCAGAGGCTCCGCTGTTATCATACTGTTAACTGGGTTTAGATCACAGGTTGTACGGTGTGATTGGTGTGGCTGGTATGAGTCTTACCCGGGATTCAAAATCCTCCCTTATTGTGTACGCTCGTCCGGGCACAGTACCTAACTGGAGTCTGGAGGAGGGTCATAGGGGGAGGAGCCAGTGCACACCACCTGATCTGAAAAAGCTTTACTTTTTGTGCCCTGTCTCCTGCGGAGCCGCTATTCCCCATGGTCCTTTCAGGAACCCCAGCATCCACTACGGACTCCGAGAAATAGATTTATCGGTAAGTAAAATCTTATTATTTTCCTCTCACTACATCAACCTACTTGTGGGCGGACATATGCAAGTGCAGTGTGATGTGGCAGAAAATTAATAACTTAAAAAATAAAATCTGTTAGTGTGTAGCTCAGATATTGGTGCCTACAATTTCCCGAAAAATTGTCCGATTGGCTATTAAAGACAGAGCTTATTAAATTGTCATTTAGGTTGGACCAGAGGGCCTAATTCAGACCTGATCGCAGCAGCAAAATTGTTTTCTAATGGGCAAAACCATGTGCACTGCAGGTGTGGCTGATATAACGTGCACATAGAGTTAGATTTGGGTGGGTTATATTGTTTCTGTGCTGGGTAAATACTGGCTGCTTTATTTTTACACTGCAATTTAGATTTCAGTTTGAACACTCCACCCAAATCTAAATCTCTCTGCGCATGTTATATTTGACCCACCTGCAGTGTACATGGTTTTGTCCATTAGAGAATTTTGCTGCTGTGATCAGGTTTTGAATTGGTCCCAGAGTTGGCTGGTTTAAACCAACGTTTTGCTTTTTTTTCCTGTTGTGCTGTGACTGCTGGCACGGTGCTGTGACTTCTTAAAAAAAAATCCTTTTATGCTAAAAAACTGGTGTTTTTTTAAAATGTTTAATGCCAGTGGCATGCACTGTGCTAATGCTCAACTCCTCTATTTGTGTGTGCGTCTTTCACTGAAAAGTACTTTTGCATTTTTTTATTTTGTAGTACTATTCAGATTTATTTAATTATAAGTAATAAGCAGGACTAATGCTTAACATTAACTTGTTATTCTTATTTTCAATTTCTTTGTTTTAATATTTTTAGTCGATCTACAGTACATTTATTCACATGTAATAGGAATAATTAACAGTAAAAACTTGGTTTTATTGAAAGATGTAAAATAAATCACGTCAACGCCTAATAACTTTCGATTGTTATTGTTAGCATTAAAACATGGTTAGTCAAAGTTTCTAATCCATAGCAATGTTTCACAGCATTGATATAATAAGCAAGATTCAAATTGTTTTCATTAAAACATTAATGCCCCCAAAAAATGTAAACAAAAAAAATATGTTTTTTTCCAAACCCTGGGCTGGACTTCCAGCGTTTAGCTGCATTGCCCCCGCACCCTCTCTCTCCAGACTGTGCCTGATATTGTGTGAACTATTTCTGTAACAGCTATGGAATTTCTTCAGCGATTTGTCTGTGGTTTTGCAACATGCAGCTTTGCTATTTATCTGCCATTTGTAGATTACAAGGAATTAAACATTTACCAATCATGAGAAATAAGTAAACTAATGGGGTCATTTTTCAGTTAGGGAAAATTTTTAAAGCAGACTATTGCCTGCTGTGCAGATGATCAGTAAAATACAAGGTGATCTCTGAGTGGTAAAGGATCGTCCACATAAAAACTAGTCCTGATTGCTGATAATAGCAGTAATAATATTCTGCTGTTTGTGTGAGGCTGCTTACACAGAATGAGAGCAGTCATTCTATTGGCTGAACCAATAATATTCAGGAGTTTGCAGCATATCAGTGTTTCTGAGTAATATTGCCACACACATGGAATGTAAAGTTTCAGCAATAGATTGGCATGCAGTTGGTTGCCTGAGACACTATTTAAGCGTTGGTCGAGGTGCCCTCCCATGTGGCAGTGGAGGTTATCCTGCATAATCACTTTGCCGCTTCTGTTTGTACCTTTTAGGCTCCCCGGCTCCTGAGATTTTATAGTTTCATAAGACAGTTTTAAAAGTAAGTATTAAAGGATAAGTTTGCCCATAAATTATTATTATTGTTTTTAGTTACCCATGCCTCCCAACATGACCCTCTCCAGGAGGGACAAAATGCTCTGCTCCTGGACTTACCTCTTAATTTATGATTGCCATCTCCTCTGGTGAAACACCTTTTTTCTCTATTAACCTGTTCAACACAGGTGCCGGCAATCATAAATTGAGAGAGGTCCAGGATCAGAGCATTTTTTCCTTCCCTGAGAGGGTTAGGTTGGGAGGTATGCATACCAGGGGTCCCTTTCCTGAATCAACAACAGAAAGAAAGAAAAACAGGGCTGTTGGTGTCTAACACAGGAGTCTCGTATCTGTCCTATCCACGCCTACATTGGACATTGCAGTTGTGCGCAGCGATCGGAACTGCGCCAGTGCCTCAGTGCGCCGGCGCATGCCAGACGGCCGAAGGCCGTCGTTACCTAGCAATCGCCTCTGCCTGATTGACAGGCAGAGGCGGTCGCTGGGCAGGAGGGGACGGCACGGCGGCGTTTGTCCGCAGTTTTTGAGGCGCGGTCTGGCCAACGCAGGAGTGGCCGGACCGTGCGGGGGGTGGGCCGCAGCGGCTGCGTGACGTCACACGCAGCCTCTGCGACCTGGGGCAGCGACGAGTAACTCCCGGCCAGCCGCAGGAGCTGCGCTGGCCGGGAGTTACTCTTCAAGTACAAAAGCATCGCCGCTGTGCAATGCTTTTGTATTTGTGTGGGGAAGGGGGGGGCCGGACTGACATGCGGGGCGGACTAGCCCTGTGCTGGGCGTCCCCCCCGCATGTCTTGGAAGATGATCGTAGCTGTGCTAAATTTAGCACAGCTACGATCAACTCGGAATGACCCCCTATTGGGCCTAATCCAGATCTGATCGCAGCAGCAAATTTGTAAGCAAATGGGCAAAACCGAGGGGGTAATTCAGACCTGATTGCAGGGCTGCATTTTTTGCTGCCCTGCGATCAGATAGTCGCCGCCTACAGGGGGCGGGTATATGGTGTGTGTAGGTGTGCGTTCGCTTTTGTAGGAGACCTGCAAAAACTTCAGTTTGTGCAGTCTCTGCACTGCCCAGGACTTACTCAGCCACTGCGTTGGTTTCACGCTGATCGGGGCCGCAGCAGACGTCAGACACCCTCCCTCAAAATGACTGATCCCTCCTGCGTTTCTCCGGACACTCCTGTAAAACGGTCAGTTGCCAACCACATATGGCCACTTCCTGTCAATCACCTTGCGATCGCTCGTGCGATCGCTTTTTTTGCACCACGCGCCGGCGCATTGCGGTGCATACGCAAGCACAGTCCAGATCTGATCGCCCGCTGTGCGAAAACGCACAGCAGAGATCAGGTCTGAATTACTCACCATGTGCACTGCTGGGGGGGGGGGAGGGGGGGGTGCAGATATAATGTGCAGAGAGAGTTCAATTTGGGTGGGTTATTTTGTTTCTGTGCAGGGTAAATACTGTCTGCTTTATTTTTACACTGCAATTTAGATTTCAGTTTGAATACACTCCACCCAAATCTAACTCTCTCTGCACATGTTAAATCTGCCTCCCTTGCAGTGCACATGGGGCCTAATTCAGACCTGATCGCTAGGGTGCGTTTTTTGCATCCCTGCGATCAGGTAGTTGCCGCCTACAGGGGGAGGGGGAAATCGCTGTGCAGGTGTGCGATCGCATGTGCGGGAGAGCTGCACAAATAGAAATTTGTGCAGTCTCTACACAGCCCAGGACTTACTCTTCCAGTGCGATGATCGGGGCCGGAGCTGACGTCAGAAATCCTCCCTTCAAACGCCTGGTCCCTCCTGCCTTTCTCCAGACACTCCTTAGAAACGGTCAATTGCCACCCACAAACGGCCTCTTCCTGTCAGTCACCTTGCAATCGCCCTTCTCGCACCATCCGGCACTCCCCGCCACTGCGGACCGACGTGCTTGCGCATTGCGGTGCATGTGCAGTTCAGACCTGATCGCAGGCTGTACGAAAACGCAGCCTAGCGATCAGGTCTGAATTACCGCCATGGTATTGTCCATTTGCATACAAATTTACTGCTGTGATCAGATCTGAATTAGGCCCATTGTTCATTGTCTTTCCAGTCCACTGATGGTGTACTTATTACACCTTCCCAGAGTGTGATTAAATAATTGAGAATTTCAGCGCTTTTATTATTTATATTCAGGCCACTGACTCCAGCATTGCAGAGAAGAGAGGCAGTCTCTAATACACTTGGGCAGGTTGGAGTAGGGAGGCCAATGTTTTTATAAAGAAATTTTTTTTTTTTTTTAATTTAATCAATAGAACTCTTAACAGGAGTTAATAAATTACATGTCTTATAGCTCAGTTTTAACTGCTGGATAATTACACAGGAAAAAGATCCACCACCCAATTTCTTTGTTTCGTGTTAATGCGTGTAATACGTTGAATTTCACATCCAATTTGTGTAGTTGAAGCTGAAAGCGAAGGTGAGAGTATTACCCTGTAGGCTTCTGTCTCCTTACGTCTGGGTTTCCAAATGCTGCATAAAGCTATGTTGCTGCTGGCTAATGAGACTGGCATACGTTGTCAGGAGTTATTATTCTTATTCTGTAATGCAGGACATCGTAGTAGTGTATATTAGATATGTGTGTAAGAATAACACAGCCGTGTATATTGCTGGGTGGACAAAATAATGTAGAATTCAAGAGCCAGTCAGTCAAATCTAGGAGCTGACAGAATTATTTACGGACCCAGGCAAGACATTCAGCTTTACAGTTAACCTGTTGCTTATTGCTTCAGCATCTTCCATTATGAGCAGCTAATGGTTTGACTTTACAGGTGATTCAAACGAATAAGGCATTTATTTTAATTTGTATATGTTCCTGCTGGATATTTTCTTTTGTCCTCTTCCTTTCTCCTCTTTTCTCTCAAACCTGGGAGGCATAGCTCATGACTAGAACAGCTGGATGCAGTGCTGGCTGCTTTTGCAGCATTTACTGTCTTATTTCTGATGGTTGGTGGTGGACAGCTATACAGATGTAGCCACGCTTATCCATATAGCGGCTTGGATGGTGCAGTTAGTGTGCTTGCGAATGAGTCACGTGTATGTGTGCCCGTTCATTCCTTTAGGGCAAACTCCGGCTGCGACTAGTTGCAGCAACGATGTCCGTGTATCATCAGCAGGAGTGTAGTAACATTACTTTCTCTGACGTCCTAGTGGATGCTGGGAACTCCGTAAGGACCATGGGGAATAGCGGCTCCGCAGGAGACTGGGCACATCTAAAGAAAGCTTTAGGACTATCTGGTGTGCACTGGCTCCTCCCCCTATGACCCTCCTCCAAGCCTCAGTTAGATTTTTGTGCCCGACCGAGCAGGGTGCAATCTAGGAGCTCTCCTGAGCTTCTTAGAAAAAGTTAGTTTTAGGTTTTTTATTTTCAGTGAGACCTGCTGGCAACAGGCTCACTGCATCGAGGGACTAAGGGGAGAAGAAGCGAACCTGCCTGCTTGCAGCCAGCTTGGGCTTCTTAGGCTACTGGACACCATTAGCTCCAGAGGGACCGAACACAGGCCCAGCCTCGGAGTCCGGTCCCAGAGCCGCGCCGCCGGCCCCCTTACAGAGCCAGAAGCAAGAAGAGGTCCGGAAAATCGGCGGCAGAAGACATCAGTCTTCACCAAGGTAGCGCACAGCACTGCAGCTGTGCGCCATTGCTCCTCATGCACACCACACACTCCGGTCACTGAGGGTGCAGGGCGCTGGGGGGGGGGGGTGCCCTGAGCAGCAATATAAACACCTTGGCTGGCAAAAATACATCACATATAACCCCCAGGGCTATATGGATGTATATTAACCCCTGCCAGATTCCATAAAAATGCGGGAGAAAAGTCAGCGAAAAAGGGGCGGAGCCTATCTCCTCAGCACACTGGCGCCATTTTTCCCTCACAGCTCCGTTGGAGGGAAGCTCCCTGGCTCTCCCCTGCAGTAAATACACTACAGAAAGGGTTAAAAAGAGAGGGGGGGGGGGCACAATTTAGGCGCAGTATACAACATATATGCAGCTATAAGGGAAAACACTTTTTTATAGGTGCTATCCCTTTGATATATAGCGCCCTGGTGTGTGCTGGCATACTCTCCCTCTGTCTCCCCAAAGGGCTTTGTGGGGTCCTGTCCTCTATCAGAGCATTCCCTGTGTGTGTGCTGTGTGTCGGTACGGCTGTGTCGACAGGTATGTGGAGGATAATGAGGTGGAGGCGGAGCGAATGCCTGTAAATATGTTGTCACCCCCTGCGGGGTCGACACCGGTGTGGTTGAACTTATGGAAGGATTACGTGAAAGTGTCAACTCCTTACATAAAAGGCCGACGACACGGAACAGCCGGCTACTCAGCTTGTGCCTGTTCCAGCGTCTCAAATGTCATGGGGGGCTCTAAAATCGCCCGCTACCTCAGATAACAGACACAGATGTCGACACGGATACTGACTCCAGTGTCGACATCGATGAGACTGGTGTACCCTCCAAATAGGTCCACCCGTTACAGGATTGAGACAATGAAAAATGTATTACACATTTATGATTATACCCCAGGTACCACATAAAAGGGTATTGTGTTTGGTGAGAGAAAACTATTAGTAGTTTTTCCTGCATCTGAGAAATTAAATGAGGTGTGTGAGGAAGAGTGGTCTTCCCCCGGTAAGAAATTGATAATTTCTACAACGGTTATTGGCAGCGTACCCTTTCCCGCCAGAGGATAGGTCACGCGGGGAAACACCCCATAGGGTAGATACAGCGCTTACACGATTATCAGAAAAGGTGGCACTACCGTCTTCGGGTACGGCCGCCCTGAAGGAACCTGCTGATAGAAAGCAGGAGGTTACCCTATAAGATATGGTCACACACTAGGGCATTATATTGCGACCAGCCGTTGCTTCGGCATGGATGGGCAGTGCTCCCGCGGCGTGGTCAGATTCCCTGTCGGAAAATAACTATGGATAGGGACAATATTTTGCTGAAAATAGAGCATATAAAAGACGTGGTCTTATACATGCGTGTTGCACAGAGGGATATTTGCCGGCTGGCATCAAAAATAAGCGCTAGGTCCATTGCCGCCAGACGGGGGTTATGGACTTGGTAATGGTCAGGTGATGCCGACTCGAATCGGCACATGGAAGTTGCCCTATAAGGGGGTAAAACTGTTTGGGGATAGTTTTTCAGACCTCGTTTCCACAGCTACTGCTGGGAAATTAATTTTTTTGCCACAGGCTACCCCACAACAAAAGAAAGCACCGTATCATCAAGTACAGTCCTTTCGGCCCCAGAAAAACAAGTGGGCTAGAGGCTCATCCTTTCTGCCGAGAGGCAAAGGTAGAGGAAAAAAAAAAGCTGCAACACACAGCTAGTTCCCAAGAGCAGAAGTCCTCCCTGCGTCCGGTAAGTCCACAGCATGGTGCTGGGGCTGCTCAGGCGGACCCGGGTACGGTGGGGGCCCGTCTCAGATATTTCAGCGGACAGTGGGCTCTCTCACATGGATCCCTGGGTCCTTCAAGTAGTATCTCAGGGGTACAGGCTGGAGTTCGAGACGTTCTTCCCCCCGCCGTTTCCTAAAATCTGCCTTACCGGCATCTCCCTCTGCCAGGGAGACGGTGTTGGTGGATATTCAACACTATAATCACAACAAGTGATTGTCAAGGTGCCCCTCCTTCAGCAAGGAAGGGGTTACTATTCCACAGTGGTTGTGGTACCGCAACGGTTCGGTGAGACCCATCTTGAAATTAAAATACTTGAACTTTTATATCAGAAGATTCAAGTTCAAGATGGAATCGCTCAGGGCGCTTATTACGAGCCTGGACGAGGGGGACTACAGGGTCTCCCTGGACATCAAGAATGCGTACCTGCATGTCCCCATTCCCCCTCCCCCTCACCAGGAGTACCTCAGATATGTGGTACAGGACTGTCACTATCAGTTCCAGACGCGGCCGTTGGAGTTGTCCACGGCACCGAAGGTCTTTACCTAGGTAATGGCCGAAGTGATGATACTCCTTCGCAAGAAGGAAGTTTTTATTATCCCGTACTTGGACGATCTCCTGATAAAGGCGAGGTCCAAAGAACAGTTGGTAGTGGGGGTAGCACTCTCTCGGGAAGTGCTACAACAGCACGACTGGATTCTCAATATTCCAAAGTCACAGCTGGTCCCGACGACACGTCTTCTGTTCCTGGGAATGTTTCTGAACGCAGACCAGAAAAGAGTGTTTCTTCCAGTGGAAAAAGCCGAGGAGTTGTCATCTCTAGTCAGAGACATCCTAAAACCAGGACAGGTGTCGGTACATCAATGCACACGAGTCCTGGGAAAAATGGTAGCTTCGTACGAAGCATAATTCCATTCGGAAGACTCCACGCAAGGACGTTCCAGTGGGACCTGTGGGACTAATGGTCCGGGTCCCATGTATAGATACAACAGCGGATAACCCTGTCAGCAAGAAACAGGGTGTCGCTGCTGTGGTGGCTGCAGAGGGCTCATCTACTAGTGGGCCGCAGATTCGGAATACAGGACTGGGTCCTGGTGACCACGGATGCCAGCCTTCGGGGCTGGGGTGCAGTCACACAGGGAAGAAATATCCAAGAAGATTTCGCTTCACATAAATATTCTGCAGCTAAGGGCCATTTACAATGCCCTAAGACAAGCAAGGCCCCTGTTTCAGAACCAGCCGGTACTGATCCAATCAGACGACATCACGGCGGTCGCCCATGTACACAGACAGGGCGGCACAAGAAGCAGGATGGCGATGGCAGAAGCCACAAGGATTCTCCGATGGGCGACCTACACCCAGGAGAATGGGGACTTCATCCAGAAGTTTTCCAAATGCGGGTAAACCGTTGGGAATGACCACGGGTGGACATGATGGCGTCCCGCCTCAACAAGAAGTTGAAAAGATATTGCGCCAGGTCAAGGGACCCTCAGGCGATCGCTGGGGACGCTCTAGTGACACCGTGGGTGTACCAGTCGGTTTATGTGTCTCCTCCTCTACCTCTCATACCCAAGGTACTGAGAATAATAAGAAGGCGAGGAGTGAAAACCATACTCGGAGTTCCGGATTGGCCATGAAGAGCTTGGTACCCGGTACTTAAAGAGATGCTGGCAGAGGACCCTTGGCCTCTGCCGCTCAGACAAGACCTGCTGCAGCAGGGACCCTGTCTGTTCCAAGACTTACCGCGGCTGCGTTTGACGGCATGGCGGTAGAACACCGGATCCTAAAGGAAAAGGGTATTCCGAAGGAAGTCATCCCTACCCTGATCATAGCCAGGAAGGACGTCACCGCAAGACATTATCGCCGCGTTTGGCGAAAATTTGTTGCTTGGTGGGAGGCCATGAAGGCCCCGACGGAGGAATTTCAACTATGTCGATTCCTGCACTTCCTGCAAGCAGGGGTGACGTTTGGGCCTCAAATTGGGGTCCATCAAGGTCCAGATTTCGGCTCTGTCGATTTTCTTCCAGAAAGAACTGGCTTCACTGCCTGAAGTTCAGACTTTGGTTAAAGGAGTACTACATATTCAGCCTCCTTTTGTGCCTCCTGTGGCACTTTTTGGATCTCAACGTTGTGTTGGATTTCCTAATGTCGCATTGGTTGAGCCACTTAAAACCATGGAGCTAAAGTATCTCGCGTGGAAAGTGGTCATGCTGTTGGCCTTGGCCTTGGCCAGGCGTGTGTCAGAATTGGCGGCTTTGTCATGTAAAAGGCCTTATCTGATTTTCTGTATGGATAGGGCAGAGTTGAGGACTCGTCCTCAGTTTCTCCCGAAGGTGGTCTCAGGTTTTCACTTGAACCAACCTATTGTGGTGCCTGCGGCTACTGGGGACTTGGAGGATTCCAAGTTGCTGGACGTAGTCAGAGCCCTGTAAATTTTATTTTTCCAGGACGGCTGGAGTCAGGAAAACTGACTCGCTGTTTATCCTGATGGCACCCAACAAGCTGGGTGCTCCTGCTTCTAAGCAGTCTATTGCGCGCTGGATTTGTAGCACTATTCAGCTGGCGCATTCTGCGGTAGGATTACCGCAGCCTAAATCAATATAAGCCCATTCCACAAGGACGGTGGGCTCATCTTGGGCGGCTGCCCGAGGGGTCTCGGCTTTACAACTTTGCCGAGCAGCTACTTGGTCAGGGGCAAACACGTTTGCAAAATTCTACGAATTTGATACCCTGGCTGAGGAGGACCTGGAGTTCTCTCATTCGGTGCTGCAGAGTCATCCGCACTCTCCCGCCCGTTTGGGAGCTTTGGTATAATCCCCATGGTCCTTACGGAGTTCCCAGCATCCACTAGGACGTCAGAGAAAATAAGAATTTACTTACCGATAATTCTATTTCTCGTAGTCCGTAGTGGATGCTGGGCGCCCATCCCAAGTGCGGATTGTCTGCAATACTTGTACATAGTTATTGTTAACTAATCGGGTTCTTGTTGTGAGCCATCTATTCAGAGGCTCCTCTGTTATCATGCTGTTAACTGGGTTTCATATCACAAGTTGTACGGTGTGATTGGTGTGGCTGGTATGAGTCTTACCCGGGATTCAAAATCCTTCCTTATTGTGTACGCTCATCCGGGCACAGTATCCTAACTGAGGCTTGGAGGAGGGTCATAGGGGGAGGAGCCAGTGCACACCAGATAGTCCTAAAGCTTTCTTTAGATGTGCCCAGTCTCCTGCGGAGCCGCTATTCCCCATGGTCCTTACGGAGTTCCCAGCATCCACTACGGACTACGAGAAATAGAATTATCGTTAAGTAAATTCTTATTATTTCAACTTTCAAATCTTAATGTTGGTCCTTTAGTATGGTATTGCATATAATTTATTTTGTATTACTAGTGTTGGATTGTACACAAGGCCTTATGTCCGTTACTCCTTCCATCCTCATCTCGTCAATTTCTTCTGAATGTGCGGAATGGCTTTTTGCACAGTATTAACTATACATGCACCAGGCTGATACAGCTGCCCCCAAACTATGGGTCTGGTCACTAACAGCATTCAACAACCACATAGAACAATAGTGGGAGAGCTCAAAAGACAGCTGCTGGTTTGAAAATTACTCTACATTTTATTTCAGAAAACACAATTATACGCAATACATATAAAAATATCTCATTACAAAACTGTATGGAAAATAAGTATTAATTAGAATACATTAAAGCACAGATATATATTTATTACTGCACGAGTCCAGTTGGATTAATAAATATCAGCAAGATTGACAGGATTACAGTGGCAAGTATGTTAATGGCTGGTTGTAAGTGAGGTTAGTAGCAAAGCAGTATAGTTAAGGGCCCTGCACACTGGGCGACTTGGGTGATTTGAACGATTTTTCAGTAATGATTTTTTCATACACACTGAACGATTTGTACGAACGATTTGATATTGCAAACATCAATATCATCCAAATTGTCTTGCAATGATAAACGATGATAGACCAATGATGAACGACTGCGATTCGGGCTATGCCCGATTCTCCCTATGCGACAGGGGCTAGATCGGGACATAGTCAGTATCGCAAGCACATAATGAGTGTGCTTGCGATACTGACTGTGCGATTTTGGTTAAGTGTCAATTTTGACTATATCTTCTATAGAGATAGTCAAAATTGACTTGCCTGCACAGTCTATCCATTCTTGCGATGCAGACCGCGCATCGGCATCGAATCAGGGTTACAAGGTGACTTTCACCTTGAGATCTGCACTAACTTTTCTTACGACTTTGACTATATAGTCAAAATCGTAAGAAAAAATCTCACCGTGTGTACACACCATTAAAGTGATGGAATTTGCTGTGGCATAGTCACAGAAATATGTACAGGGAGAACTGATATGACACCAGATTATATACTTTCCTGGAGAACCGTTTTCCCATTGCAACAATGAAGGTAATTGCAGTCAGTACCTACTTAGGCTCAACATTCACATAGGCAGTCAGCTTAGGACCTCAGCACCTGGATGGGATGAACAGAGCACTACTGCTGGCACCTGTGGTTCTGTCCTCCAGTTGCCTGAACTAGGTGGCTTGATAGTGCTGTATGTGATCTGTATCTTCTGCTGTACCAGAAGGCACTGCATCACAAGGTAGAGGGTCTTCTTCTCTTATTGGGCGGCACTCCCACTCCAAGGCACTGCTTATGTTTATTATTGCCAATTTTACAAAGGTATTTTATTACCCCCTGGTGGTTACTATGATTTTGAGGTATTCATTTTTAAGATTTTTGTTTGAAATGTTGGTAAGGCTCTTTTGTATGTAATTTATATAATGTATTAATAATTGTATAGGCCTATGTTGTAAAATTAATTGCAAAGCGTTCCCTTTTATATTTTTTATTTAAACAATGTTATTATTGCGGATACTGACAGAACATACAGTATGCAGTACGTACAACATAGATGTAATAGAGGAAACATAGACTTATGCTGTAAATATCGAGGTACATAAAATGAAAGGATGTTTGAAAGAAGAAAAAAGCAGGAAGGAAGGAGGGACTCGGGATGGGGGGGGGGGGGGAGTTTAAGAGTTAAAGTATAGATGTGAGGATGGGCATGGAAAAGGAGGCAATAGCCAGTACTGTGAAATATTTTTTAGCAAGATAGAGATAAGGAAGAGAAAATAGAATTTTGGTGTGGGAATAGATTGTGATTGAAACCATGGAGATTAAACCTTGTGAATGGCAGCCACGTACAGATGTGTCCATGTACATCTTGCCTCAATACGCCATGGTGGGAGATGCCTGGCGTGAGTGAGATGACAAGTCCCGTGCAACTCTGCTAGCGTCTTATTCGCATCGCACAAGCAGACTTTGTTGATTAAAATTGTATGCGACATGCCTATATTCTGCATGTGTGTCTGCGACTGTAACTGCAAATGAAATGGTACGTTACAGTGTTTTCTAGGATAACACTGTAATATAACATTTCGTATGCAGATACAGCCACAGTCACACACACAATATAAGCATGCCACATATCATTCTAATCAGCACAAGCTTGTGTGTCCTATTCGCATCATTTTGCAAATAAGATGCATTTTAATGGAAAAATGTTGCACATAAAGATGTTCGGCGCTACAGACTCACGCCACGGCATGGCGTGACTAGAAGGGCTGTTCAAAGCACAAGAAGGCTAGATGTAAGTGGACACATCTGTATCATTTTGTAAGTTCATAATGTATTCCATGGATGTCTCAAAATTTATACGAGCCAGTAGAATGGAAATTGGGGGTGAAACCTTTTCCAATGTTTGGCTATGAAATACTTTGTCACATTACAAATATGCATTGCTACTTTACCTTGAAGATTACTATCAGAGGCATTCAGCAGAGTATCAAGTGGATCACGCAGAAAAGTTAGGCCACTGGCTTATGCATTTGGGCTCCATACTCCATCCCAGAATGGTTGGATAATGGGGCATATCCACATATATGAATAAACGTGCCCTAAGCAACTCCAGCAAGAGTAGAGCTTCACCAGAAATATAGCATGAAGCCTGACTATTACTAAGCACTTTTGGGTATGCACTTTGTAACATCTTTCTCTACTGGCATTACGTCTTTTAATGGTGGCCCGTCCTTTCATCGTCAATAGAAGCTGGAAGGTCGGCTTTCCAAGCTAATTTGCGATGTTCCCGCAGAGAGAGAGTCTGGGCTAATATCGATTTGTAATTTACAGAAATGTTAATTTCACAACCTACTGAGTACAGACAACGTCATACAAATGGGAACTGCGTTTTCAAGGTGTAAGATTTCGTCTGTGAATTACTGAAGCTGATTATCTGGATGTACTGATATTAACATGAGGATGGAGGTGATAACGACCATGAAGGTCTGCAAAAGAAAAACTTTCCCTCCACGAGTAAAAAAAACAAACAAAACTTTTTATTTTGAACCCCACCCACAAATGCCATGGTAACGCTACATCCTAGGGTAGACAAGGGGTGACCCCAAATCAGAGTCCAGGGCAGTGTGGAGCAGCCATATCATGACCTCCTCAAATTCTCACACCGACAGAGTGAAGTTGGTTTGCTGGGCTGGAAGAGCGACAAGAGCATTCCCATATTCTTCATGATTTACTTTTTCTGTCAGCAATTAATCTTGGATAAGCTTTATTAATTCTTGCGTGTTTGACATACAGATGTGTCCTTATACATCTAGCCGCAAAACACTATGCACCGTGAGATCCTTGGCATG